>NC_142812.1:58677993-58878791 GCF_049724085.1 Artemia sp. Qi Xiang Cuo
TTTATAATAAAGAACGAATATTTTCCCAATTATCTACTAATAGCCATATATGACGTAATAAGTGACATGACGTAATATCTAAAACCTATTCTGTACTAATAACCATATTTTGTCAATTTTATCCCAAGTTTCCGAGAAAAGGATGTTGATATGGAATTTAATCACTATGATACTTAGATTCTGTCAGTTTTATCCGACATATCCGACAAAGGATGTTGACAATGGATTTAGATTTTGTCAATTTTATTCAACATATCCGACAAAGGATACTGAAAAAGCATTTATTCACTCTGATATTTAGATTTTGTTAATTATAATTGTTGTAACTGCTAAAAGATGTTAATAAAAAAAAATTATTCACTCTGATACTTAGATTTTGTCAATTTTATCCAATGCACCCGAGAAAGGGATGTTGATATAGAATTTAATCAATCTGATACTTTGATTTTGTCAATTTTATCCCTTGTACCCGAGACGATAAAGGGATGTTGATATGGAATTTAATCACTCTGATACTTAGTTTCTGTCAGTTTTATCAGACATATCCGACAAAGGATGTTGATAATGAATTTAAATTTTGTCAATTTTATTCAACAAATCCGACAAAGGATGCTGAAAAAGCATTTGTTCACTCTGATATTTAGATATTGTTAATTGTAACTGATAAAATATGTTGATAAAATATAAATTATTCACTCTGATACTTAGATTTTGTCAATTTTATCCCATGTACCCGAGAAAGGGATGTTGATATAAAATTTAATCAATCTGATACTTAGATTTTGTCAATTTTATCCCATATATCCGAGAAAATGATGTTGATAGGGAATTTAATCACTCTGATACCTAGATTTTATCAATTTTATCCGACATACCCGACAACGGATGTTGATAAAGAATTTATTCACTCTGACACTTAGATTTTGTCAATTTTATCCGATGTTACTGGCAAAGGATGTTAATAAAACAAATATTCACTCTATCACTTAGATTTTGTCAATTTTAATCTCTGTATCCGAGAAAAGGATGTTGATGCAGAATTTAATCACACTGATACTTAGATTTTGTCAATTTTATTTGACATATCCGATAAAGGATGTTGTTAAAGCATTTATTCATTCTGATATTTAGATTTTGTCAATTTTTATTCGATGTATCTGACAAAGGATGTTGATAAAAAAAAGGTTTGTCACTCTGGCACTTATATTTTTATCAATTTTTATTCGATGTATCTGGCAAAGGATGTTGATAAGAAAATTATTCACTCTGATACTTAGATTTTGTCAATTTTATTTGATGTATCTGACAAAGGATATTGATAAAAAAATTTATTCACTCTGAAACTTATATTTTATCAATTTTATTAGATGTATCTGGCAAAGGATGTTCATAAAAAAAATTAATCACTTTGATACTTAGATTTTGTCAATTTTATCCGACATATCCAACAAAGGATGTTGATAATGAATTTATTCATTCTGAAATTTAGATTTTGTCGGTTTTATTTGATGTATCTGACAAAGGATGTTGATAAAAAAAATATTCACTCTGACACTTAGATTCTGTCAATTGTATCCTATATATCCGAGAAAAGGATGTTGATATAGAATTTAGTCACTCTGATACTTATATTTTGTCAATTTTATCCGACATATCCGATAAAGGATGTTGTTAAAGCGCATTTTATTTGATGTCAATTTTATTTGATGTATTTGACAAAGGATGTTGATTAAAAAATTTATTCACTCTGACACTTATATTTTATCAGTTTTATTCGAGTATCTGGCAAAGGATGTTGTTAAAAAAATTATTCACTCTGATACTTAGATTTTGTCAATTTTATCCGACATATCCGACAAAGGATGTTGATAATGAATTTGTTCACTCTGATATTTAGATTTTGTCGATTTCATCAGATGTATCTGGCAAAGGATGTTGATAAAAAAAATTTATTCACTCTAACACTTAGAATTTGTCTATTTTATCCTATGTATCCGAGAAAAGAATGTTGATATAGTATTTAGTCACTCTGATACTTAGATTTTGTCAATTTTATCCGACATGTCCGATAAAGGATGTTGTTAAAGCATTTATTCATTCTGAAATTTAGATTTTTGTCAATTTTATTTGATGTATCTGACAAAGAATGTTGATAAAAACAATTTATTCTCTCTAACACTTATATTTTATCAATTTTATTCGATCTATCTGGCAAAGGATGTTGATAAAAAAATTATTCACTCTGATACATAGATTTTGTCAATTTTATCCGACATATCCGACAAAGGTTTTTGATAATGAATTTATTCATTCTGAAATTTAGATTTTGTCAATTTTATTTGATGTTTCTGACAATGGATGTTGATAAAAAAATTTATTCACTCTGATACTTAGATTCTGTTAATTTTATCCTATGTATCCGAGAAAAGGATGTTGATATAGAATTTAGTCACTCTGATACTTAGATTTTGTCAATTTTATCGGACTTATCCATAAAGGATGTTGCTAAAGCATTTATTCATCTGAATTTTAGATTTTTTCAATTTTATTTGATGTATCAGACAAAGGATGTTGATAAAAAAATTTATTCTCTCTGACACTTATATTTTATCAATTTTATTCGATGTATCTGGCAAAGGATGTTGTATCAATTTTATTCAATGTATCTGGCAAAGGATGTTGATAAAAAAATTATTCACTCTGGTACTTAGATTTTGTCAATTTTATCCGACATATCCAACAAAGGATGTTGATAATGAATTTATTCATTCTGAAATTTAGATTTTGTCAATTTTATTTGATGTATCTGAAAAAAGGATGTTGATAAAAAAAATTATTCACTCTGATTAGATTCTGTCAATTTTATCCTATGTATCCGAGAAAAGGATGTTGATATAGAATTTAGTCACTCTGATACTTAGATTTTGTCAATTTTATCCGACATATCCAATAAAGGATATTGTTAAAGCATTTATTCATCTGAAATTTAGATTTTGTCAATTTTATTTGATGTATCTGACAAAATATGTTGATATAAAAAATTATTCACTCTGAATCCTATATTTTATCAATTTTATTCGATGCATCTGGCAAAGGATGTTGTTAAAAAAAATTATTCACTCTGATACTTAGATTTTGTTAATTTTATCCGACATATCCGACAAAGGATGTTGATAATGAATTTATTCACTCTGATACTTAGATTTTGTCAATTTTATCCAATGTATCTGGCAAAGGATGTTGATAAAAAAAATTATTCACTCGAACACTTAGAATTTTTCAATTTTATCCTATGTACTCGAGAAAAGGATTTGATATAGAATTTAGTCACTTTGATGCTTAGATTTTGTCAATTTTATCCGACATATCCGATAAAGGATGTTGTTACAGCATTTATTCATTCTGAAATTTAGATTTTGTCAATTTTATTTGATGTATCTGACAAAGGATGCTGATAAAAAAATTTATTCACTCTTACACTTAGATTCTGTCAATTTTATCCTATGTATCCGAGAAAAGGATGTTGATATGGAATTTAATCACTCTGATACTTAGATTTTGTCAATTTTATCCGACATATCCGATAAAGGATGTTTATTCATACTGAAATTCAGATTATGTCAATTTTATTTGATGTATCTGACAAAGGATGCTGATAAGAAACAATTTATTCACTCTGAAACTTATATTTTATCAATTTTAATTCGATGCATCTGGCTAAAGGATGTTAATAAAATAAAAATTATTCATTCTGATACTTTGATTTTGTCAATTGTATTCGACATGTATCCGACAAAGGGATGTTGATAATGAATTTATTCATTCTGAAATTTAGATTTTGTCAATTTTATCCGCTTGTATCTGAGACGATAAAGGGATGTTGATAAAGAAATTATTCACTCTGATACTTAGATTCTGTCAGTTTTATCCGACGTATCCGAGCAAAGGATGTTGATAATGAATTTAAATTTTGTCAATTTTATTCAACAAATCTGACAAAGGATGCTGAAAAAGCATTTGTTCACTCTGATATTTAGATATTGTTAATTGTATACTCGATAAAAGATGTTGATAAAACATAAATTATTCACTCTGATACTTAGATTTTGTCAATTTTATCTGATGTACCTGACAAAGGTATGTTGATATAAAAATTTAATCAATCTGATACTTAGATTTTATCAATTTTATCCGATGTATCTGAGCAAATGATGTTGATAAGAAATTTATTCACTCTGATACCTAGATTTTATCAATTTTATCCGACATACCCGACAACGGATGTTGATAAAGAATTTATTCACTCTGACACTTAGATTTTGTCAATTTTTATCCGATGTATACTGGCAAAGGATGTTGATAAAACAAAGTATGTCACTCTATCAATTAGATGTTTGTCAATTTTTATCTCGACGTATCTGAGAAAAGGATGTTGATGCAGAAATTATTCACACTGATACTTAGATTTTGTCAATTTTATTTGACGTATCCGATAAAGGATGTTGATTAAAAGCATTTATTCACTCTGACACTTAGATTTTGTCAATTTTATTCGATGTATCAGGCAAAGGATGTTGATAAAAAAAGGTTAATCACTCTGATACTTAGATTTTTGTCAATTTTATTCGACATATCCGACAAAGGATGTTGATAATGAAATTATTCACTTTGATACTTAGATTTTGTCAATTTTATTTGATGTATCTGACAAAGGATGTTGATAAGAAAAATATTCACTCTGACACTTAGATTCTGTCAATTGTATCCTATATATCCGAGAAAAGGATGTTGATACAGAATTTAGTCACTCTGATACTTATATTTTGTCAATTTTATCCGACATATCCGATAAAGGATGTTGTTAAAGCACATTTTATTTGATGTATTTGACAAAGGATGTTGATTAAAAAATTTATTCACTCTGACACTTATATTTTATCAGTTTTATTCGAGTATTTGGCAAAGGATTTTTTTAAACAAAATTATTCACTCTGATACTCAGATTTTGTCAATTTTATCCGACAAATACGACAAAGGATGTTGATAATGAATTTATTCACTCTGATACTTAGATTTTGTCAATTTTATCCGATGTATCTGGCAAAGGATGTTGATAAAAAAATTTATTCACTCTAACACTTAGAATTTGTCCATTTTATCCTATGTATCCGAGAAAAGAATGTTGATATAGTATTTAGTCACTCTGATACTTAGATTTTGTCAATTTTATCTGACTTGTCCGATAAAGGTTGTTGTTAAAGCATTTATTCATTCTGAAATTTAGATTTTTGTCAATTATATTTGATATATCTGACAAAGGATGTTTATAAAAAAAATTTATTCACTCTAACTCTTATATTTTATCAATTGTATTCGATGTATATCTGGCAAAGGATGTTGATAAAAAAATTATTCACTTTGATGCTTAGATTTTTTCAATTTTATCCGACATATCCGACAAAGGTTTTTGATAATGAATTTATTCATTCTGAAATTTAGATTTTGTCAATTTTATTTGATGTATCTGACAAAGGATGTTGATAAAAAAATTTATTCACTCTGATACTTAGATTTTGTCAATTTTATCCTATGTATCCGAGAAAAGGATGTTGATATAGAATTTAGTCACTCTGATACTTAGATTTTGTCAATTTTATCGGACTTATCCATAAAGGATGTTGCTAAAGCATTTATTCATCTAAAATTTAGATTTTGTCGATTTTATTTGATGTATCAGACAAAGGATGTTGATAAAAAAAAATTTATTCACTCTGACACTTATATTTTATCAATTTTATTCGATGTATCTTGCAAAGGATGTTGTATCAATTTTATTCGATGTATCTGGCAAAGGATGTTGATAAAAAATTATTCACTCTTGTACTTAGATTTTGTCAATTTTATCCGACATATCCAGCAAAGGATGTTGATAATGAATTTATTCATTCTGAAATTTAGATTTTGTCAATTTTATTTGATGTATCTGAAAAAAGGATGTTGATAAAAAAAATTATTCACTCTGATTAGATTCTGTCAATTTTATCCTATGTATCCGAGAAAAGGATGTTGATAGAGAATGTAGTCACTCTGATACTTAGATTTTGTCAATTTTATCCGACATATCCGATAAAGGATTTTGTTAAAGCATTTATTCATCTGAAATTTAGATTTTGTCAATTTTATTTGATGTATCTGACAAAGTATGTTGATATAAAAAATTATTCACTCTGAAACCTATATTTTATCAATTTTATTCGATGTATCTGACAAAGGATGTTGATAAAAAAAATTATTCACTCTGATACTTAAATTTTGTCAATTTTATCCGACATATCAGACAAAGGATGTTGATAATGAATTTATTCACTCTGATACTTAGATTTTGTCAATTTTATCCAATGTATCTGGCAAAGGATGTTGATAGAAAAAAAATTATTCACTCGAACACTTAGAATTTTTCAATTTTATCCTAAGTACTCGAGAAAAGGATTTGATATAGAATTTAGTCACTTTGATGCTTAGATTTTGTCAATTTTATCCGACATATCCGATAAAGGATGTTGTTAAAGCATTTATTCATTCTGAAATTTAGATTTTGTCAATTTTATTTGATGTATCTGACAAAGGATGCTGATAAAAAAATTTATTCACTCTTACACTTAGATTCTGTCAATTTTATCCTATGTATCCGAGAAAAGGATGTTGATATAGAATTTAGTCACTCTGATACTTAGATTTTGTCAATTTTATCCGACATATCCGATAAAGGATGTTTATTCATACTGAAATTCAGATTATGTCAATTTTATTTGATGTATCTGACAAAGGATGTTGATAAGAAAAAATTTATTCACTCTGAAACTTATATTTTATCAATTTTATTCGATGCATCAGGCAAAGGATGTTAATAAAAAAATTATTCATTCTGATACTTTGATTTTGTCAATTGTATTCGACATTTCCGACAAAGGATGTTGATAATGAATTTATTCATTCTGAAATTTAGATTTTGTCAATTCTAGGCTGGCCATGTCCCCAAAACAATCATTTAGAAAACCCCTATTCCATTCCATATTGTGTAGATTTAATGTAGGCTCATCTCTAAACTCCATTGGTGGTGCGAGGATTGGTTCAGCTCCACCAAAAATGAAGGTTTCATGACCTGATGAAGATGGCGCTGCTAATTCATTAATCTATAGAAAAAAAGGTTTATTTTCTATGTGAAATAACCACTATTTTATAAAGTTAAAAAAAAACATGTTCATTTTTCACCCTATCCACAAAACTCAATTCCTCCTACCATTATTTTAACTAAATACGTGCCTCCACCCCACTCCCCTCCCCAGAAAGTTCAGAAGGACGTAAGTTTATTTATCCTGAAGTATTTCAAGTCAGATGTTTACCAGCATATTGAATAAGTACCATTTTTAAACCTCGCTCAGAACTTAATCCTCAGAACTTTCCTCAGGATTAATATTATAGCGAAAATAACATAATAATATCTCTGACACACGCGAGGCCCGCTGCGGCGGGCAGGGAAGCGCAGCGGGGCCCGACGCGGTGGGCTGGGAGCGGGACGGAGGGGGTGTTCTTCACGTCCAAAAACAACAAGTTATCAGCTCTGTTGCATTGGCAGTGGAAAAGCTAAGAGCCAATAGCAACAACATTAAACTTATTGTCCCCCATACGATCACCACTCAACGTCACATTGCCACCGGTTCTCGTAGCTAAATCGATTCATCATTTATCAATGGAGAAATCCCATCAAAATTGGCTTTGGCCTTTGTGAAGAGTGGCAGTGCCGTTGGATCCTGGACTGAATCCCCCCATGATTTTAATTTTTTCGGTCTATCTAACCTTGTGTGCAAAGTGAATGGTAGGAGTATTCCACTTTACACTCTATCATTTGACAAAAAATCCTATAGAACTCTGTACAAGTTGACCATGCAATCCCTAGATCATGACTCTCAACTGTTTGAAAATGGAATAACCGATTCAATGTTTTCAAAAAATCATGGGGTTATTGTTTTGGACTTGTCAGGAACTCAGGATATGAGCATAGTACGAACAGGGAATGTACGTTTAGAGTGTTGGTTTGACTGAGAGTATCACGCTAATATCACTGAGTCAATTTGAAACCTATTGGGAAATCACACCCGACGGCAGTGTTCTACTAGACCTAGCACCATGAACACAAACCAAATAATCAACGTCTTTAGTATGGATCCATACATGTCCCAGTACAAGTCCTATTGCATACCTTCGGACTTCATTGAAAAAATTCCAAGTGTTAACAATACCCTAATCATTTTTAATAGCAGTCCATCGACTTTGAAGACCGGCCATTGGCTATGCATCTTTCAAACAGCAAAGAATATTGAATCTTTTGATCCTCTTGGCCTATCATATAAATTCTACACTCCACACATCAGCAACTTTATTGAAAGCAGTGGAAAAACTATTATTCAAGATCAACGGAGAGTAGAGGGTTTAACGTCTAAGACATGTGGCTTTCATGCACTACTCTTTTTCATGTTCAGATGTCGTGGCTATACCTACAAGCAGTTTCTCGACATCTACGTTGACTTACCTCAATTGAACAACTTTCTAGTGGAAAATATACTTACAATCGTGTTTAACATTGATTTTAGTGCCCTAGGAATAAAATGTTCCAAAAATGTATGTGAAATTGTTTATTAATAAATGAAAAAAATGTATATACATGATAAAAATGACTTTTTTTTACTCTTTAGATTTCATCTTCTACTAGGTATAGGTATTTGTCTAGAACAACTAATGTAGGTAGATTATCTGAATTCACAGTATACTGATCCTGATGTGCTGCAATGTCAGGGTCACATTTTCTACAGTAGAGTGTAACTTCACTCTTGTCATATATCTTTGTATAGTCAATGTTACTATTTTCATTCATTCTGTAGAATTCACTTGTTTCAATTTGTTTATTTGAAGCAACATCACAAACAGTGTCCTCAAGTGGCGAATCACATTCCGTCACAGTCAAATAAAAATCAGTGGGCCTATAATCATAACACCCATTGTCTTCACAATGATGACGTAGAAGCCATATTCTTTTGTTGCTCCAACAGTTGAATCGCTGACCCGCCTCCTCCTCCCAGAACATTGTAAAACCACGACGATACCAATCTCGTAGCAATAAACTAAAATCACGGTTAGGATTCTTTCCAATCATACCGGGATATGTATTCTCCCATTGATTACATTTATCGTAGTTGCAATTGGAGCGTAGGTGCTCTCTAGGATGAGAGTCACACACCTCTTCAAGACTGGAATTACAACCTTTAATTTGCACAGCATATCCTCTATGCAATTTACACGGGTTGCATAATCTACACTTTTCATCATACTCATCAATGATTGTGCAATTCTCACATGATGACCAGCTGCCCAGTGTGTACATATATAGTGGACATGTATGGTACGTTTTTTTTCATGTGTTGACACTCTCACTGCCAAAATGAAACTGAGCTAGCAACAACAACAAATTGAGTGGGATAGAGAGACAGAGAAGTAAATCATCCTTGAACACCATCTTTCTCATTAAAAAAGTAAAAAACTTCTAAACTAGTGTTTAAAAGCATATCCAAAATATCATTTTGCCGTGTCGTGATTAATATGTCAGTAAGTTGTGTAAATGCATTTGGACCACAACATAAAAGCTTCATGCAATAGTCTAATGGTGGAGAATCAGTTTTCATTATATCGACAAGTATTTCTTGAGAAAATATCTTCCTTTGAATAGACAGCTATAGAAAATCATCATCTAGAATCAAAGTTTTTCCATATGCACTAGATTCCCCATGATTCGCTCTTTCTAAAATCTATACATTTTTTAGAGTCCTAACACTCTCACAAACAACTTCAGACTAACCAAGATTTTTTTCTACTCTAAAAAACATACGCTAGCCTACTATAGAAAGAAAAATACCTTTGATTTAGAAACAATTTTATTGATCATAATTACAGCAATAATATTCACTGATGCATTTTGTTCTCATCAATGTATTTCACTAGCGCATCTAATGCTGCATGAAGTCTATTTATGTGCACAATATTCAGTTTCGCGGCAAAACATAATTTCTCCTCCAGCTTAAATTTGCTTAATGATATCACGTATCTAGCATACATATCGTCCCATTCAAGGCATAGTCTACAGCCTCCGGGTATTTCCACAGCCACATTTGGTACTCATATATCTTTGCTGCTACTGCCGGCTCCACCATCAATCTCCAATAGTGTAAATGCACCACTCATTTTCTCCACTTATATCCTCTCAAATAAACTATTCTCTCTGAATTCAATTCTCTTACTAATATGAGTTGCAATGAAAATCACTCCTTTTATTTTAATCCAATCACCAATCAAGTTATCGTATATGGAGTAACCACCGCCCTCTCTCTGATTGGCCCTAAAAAATGGGTGTTCCCCCAAAAACCAGTCTGGTTGTCTTAAACAATCTCGACTATACTCTCAAAACGTGTTTGACCACATTATAGGTAATGGATTGGTCGCTTTTTGCAATGTAATCGTGAAACTCTACTGCATATTCATGTAGGTTTTCTTGTAGGTTTCAAAGTACTAGATAGGTTACTACTGATATTCTGCATCGACAGCGTCTTTTTTCTCTGCAGCTAGCGTGGCACTGGAAAATCACAGAGAGCTGTTTAATGACTTATTTGGAAAGAAATTGCTGCATCTAGTCCCTTTTTTAATTAAAAAAATAATTTTCAAAATATAATAAATTTTTTATGAAAAACTACAATTTTGTACAACTCTCCAGTAGCCAGTGTTTTTATTAGCATCTTGCATCTGGAGATCAAAATAGTATTTTTAACATTATAAAAAGCATGTAGATATACTTATATAAAATGCAGTAATTCTGTTATGGTTTTAACAAAAATAAGATTGGTGAATTGAAACTAGAGTAATTCCCGAATGTTCTAAATAATATATTTACATTTTATTTGTCAGTTCAAAAGTTATAGTTGTCTCTTGGAACCAAACCTTTAATGGTTGAATTCCTAAGGTGCGCATCTCTATAAAGATGTGGTGTTTTTACATAGCAAAAATTAAATTTTAAAATACTTTTTTTTTCATTTTAGTTCTCAGTTTCGGATCGGTAAGATTATAATATAAGTTGCAAAAATATCTATGGTGTCGCAGCAACATTTATAATTTTTTAATTCAAACTAAAAAAAATACCTGAAAATTCTAAGATTAGTCTTATATTTTGTTAGGTTCTAACTACTTGACACTTAATTTTACATCTCAATTGATAAGAATAGCCACGAAATTACAGAAATCATCGTAAACTATGAGGGACTTTCATTGCAGTGGGATTGATTACAGCCCATTTATGGAATTTAAGTGCTTACATAGAAAAAAGGACACTTCTAGAAGTGATAATTGAACCATGTACAAAAATTAAAGAGTCTATAGCTTCAAGAATTATCGCTCTTGCTCTCCAAAGTTTTCAGTGTGTACTTGCTAACATTAACGTTCCTAAAAATACTTCTTTCTATTCATCCATATCAGATACCACGTCACCAACCTCAAAAACTCTTCAGAATTTTTATCAAAGGTAATTAAAAATCACCAATATGTTTTGAAGAAATTAGAAAAGAAAAAGAACAAATGGAAAAAGAAAATAAACTAACTAAAAGAAAACAAAAACAATCAATAAAAATTAAGGTGACTGGTTACGTGGATAAAGCTAGTTTTGTGTTGAGAAAAAAAGTGCGATTCACAAAAAAGGAGATAGGACATAGTGAAATATCAATCAAAAACTTGGAAGGCAGTAATGGTGATGATGAAATGGAAAAATTAAACAGCAAAAGCGACATCGATTCCGATGATACATTTTTCTCTTATTGAAACTAGTTAAACGAAATTTTATATTAAAGAACGACTTGTTGTCTGAGAGAGCGTTGATTTCGAATCCTTCAGTGCTATATATATAGTACCGGGAACCTGATGGCTTCGCCGCCAGTCCCGGCAATGGTCATGCGACAGGCTTCTATATATGGATTCTTATTGTCGCTTATATTCTAACCGCAGACAATCTGAGCCTTTCTTTGATGCCATGATGTCACCACAGTTTTATACAGTGTTCTTATGAAAACTACAAATTGTTTATTAAAGTCCTGACATATTTAAATCAATTTTGTGGCCAGTCATCACTGTTTCTTCTTTTTCAACCGTAGATTTCTTTGTCCATTTTTGCTACCCATTACCTCAGAAAGTTTTATCCAAGCCTTTGGTTTTAGCAGTTTAGATTCATACATCATCTTACTTAACTTCTTAAACCGTTTCAAGATAATTTCTAAAACCACTTTGGCCAGCCATAACATATAAAAAAGGAAACGGTCAAGAATAGGGTTTTTGAAGAAAAGGGGTGGTTGTTCTCTCGAAACAATCACTTTCTTTCTTTCTTCAGTATTTCCGTTTGGCCTTTAGAAACCCAATTCTTGGTCGTTTTCTTTTTTGTTAAGACATTTTAGGTAACAAATACGTGTTTTCGATTTTCCAACCATAGATCACTGTTCAAAATTTCGTTTACAATGCAATGTGATTCTCGCTGTCGTTTTATCCATGCCTTTTTTTAGCTGTTGCGATTCTCAAGTTCACCAGTTTTATATCTTTGCTTCATTTTTATTAATCCACCCCTTAAAAATTTTAAATGACTTTAAATTAGAATTAGTTTCTTTGTAAAACTACGTTTTTTTGTTACTAGACCTTTAACTTTTGCCTTGACTTGTCTTTTTCATTATGAGAAACGTAACGCTGAACCATTGTTTTCTTAACAAAGGCATGGTAAGTACTGATACCCTTTGCTTTACCTGCCCTTAATGGTCTAGTTTTACATGATGATCAAGGTTGTAGATTTGTTAATCGTTCAGTTGATGGGGCAAAAACTTTTCCTCTTCCTCCAAATTATCATTTATAACACCTGTAAATTTTCGTTTTTAAGTCTTGTCTCATTTGATAGTCCAGATTGTTGATTTTTATCCATTGTGAATTTAATTTCTTCAGGCTTTTCTCTTGGTCTTCTCACGTTTGATAGTTCGGATGGTTCTAAGGAATTTTCAATTGTTTTCTCATTGCTATCATTTTCAATTTTCACGTTTTCATTTTTGTTATCACTTATCTTTTAACCCCATTTTTCTTTCTTTTTTATTATACATATTCATTACTTCAGATAATTTACCGATACCCTTTGCTTTAGCTGCTCTTATTGGTCTAATCTTAAATGATGGTTCAGGTTGTATATTTTTTAACTGTTCAAATGGTGGGACAAAAACTTTTTTTTAAATTATCATGCATAACACTTGTAAATTTTCATTTTTTTTGCCTTGTCTCATTTGAATGTCCAGGTTGTTGTATTTCACCCATTTTGAATTTAATGCCTACGTCCTTTGCTTTACTTGCTCTTATTAGTCTAGTCTTACATGATGGTCCAGGTTGTACATTTGTTAATTGTTCAGGTGACGGGACAAAAACTTTTTTTCATCCAACAAATCATCATTTATAAGACTTGTTAATTTTTGTTTTTGGTTTTACCTCTTGTTAAGGTTATCGTACTGACATGTCTTTTTTATACCACAGTAATTTTCAAAGATATTTTATTATTGATGCAAGTCCCATTTCTAACGCCGATTGTCTACTAAGCTTCAAACTTTTGATTTTCTTTTTATGTTTTTTTTTATAGTTTATCCGTTGTTAAAATATTCACAAATACTTTTGCTATTACCAGTTTTTTGCTCTTTAAGCAACTTAATGTCTTTTCATACTTTGAAAAGACATACTAACTTTTGGTTTGTTTTTTTAAGGTGTATTTGATTCTTGTAGTCCTTTGTCAAAATATATACAAATATTTTTACAGTTACCAGTTTTTTGTTCTTTAAGCAATTTAACGTAAACTTCTCCAAGGATGAAAATCTTACATTTTCCACAGGGAAGTGTGACCAGTGTGACAATGTCATTGCAATATTTATGTATATAAAAATGACTTCACTCACATAATTTTTTCCAAAATTTAGGCTCCCAACGAATTTTCTCAAATTTTTTTACTATCTAGATTGTTTTCTTACGCCAAAATATTTTCGGATACAAATTTTCCGGAAAAAAATGGAGCCCTTTTCGAGACAAACCGTATAAACATATTCATGTACAATTATTTCTAATTTGTAAAGGTTAATTAAAAAAAAAACTTTCCGAAAAATAAGTTTTTCAAAAAAAAGTAAAAGCCATTTTAAACTTAAGCTCAGAACATACAAACATGCAAATAACTATTGAAATTCAAACTCAAAATAACTAGAAATTACTATTAAAGAATTAATGAATCCCAAAACGAACAGAAATTAAATAAACAAACATAAAGAAAGAAAAACGAGCAAAAATGGGGTTTTTATAGGCCAAATGAAGATACTGAAAAAACGAAGCGAATATTTCGAGAGGACAAACGCCTCTCTTCTTCAGCGCGAAACGAAACGATGTATCAATATAAGCCAAAAATTAAAAGAATTAAAACCAAATACCTAACAACCATAAAAGCGAGTTATTCGCCAATATCCGCGATTTGCACAAAATCCAAAAAATATGATCTGCCATCGACGGATACTAGCGAACAACTGTCGCTATGGCCGTCGATGGCAGATCATATTTTTTGGATTTTGTGCAAATCGCGGATATTGGCGAATAACTCGCTTTTATGGTTGTTAGGTATTTGGTTTTAATTCTTTTAATTTTTGGCTTTTATTGATACATCGTTTCGTTTCGCGCTGAAGAAGAGGGCGTTTGTCCTCTCGAAATATTCGCTTCGTTTTTTCAGTATCTTCATTTGGCCTATAAAAACCCCATTTTTGCTCGTTTTTCTTTCTTTATGTGATGTCAGGCCAATGTGGTTTAAGAAATTATATAAACAAACATAGCCAAAAACATATAACAAGTAATTATATGAATGACTAAATCGATCTTAAAATGAATAATACTAAGATTGAATGTGAAAATCAAGCCTAAATAAAAAAAAATATTTTCCAAATGAAGTATTAATGAAACTTAAACGAACAGAAACTTAATAAACAATCAATACAAACAAACATGCAGTAGATATTGGGTTTTCATTTTGGGTTTAATTTATTTATCGATGCTAATTTGTGGTAGTTTCACGCTAAGTAAATTATTTGATTTTATTTTTGCTCATTTTTTGTTTAATGGAGTTCTTTACTTTTCTTTGAAAAACTTATTTTGTAGAAAAAGTTTTTTAATTAATAAATGAATAAATAGAACTTAGAGCGAGTAATGCCTCGATTGAATATGAAAATCAAGCTTAAAACGTAAAAAAATATTTTGCTATTAAAGTATAAATGAAACTTAAAACGAACAGAAATTAAATAACAATCAATGCAAACAAACATGCAATATATATTAATGTAAATGAATAAATAAATCATAAAACGAGTGAAACTTAAATTGAATATGCAAATCAACCTTGAAACGAACACAAATTGCTACAAATAAGAGTTTGGGTATCACCTCCTTCTCTCACTGTAAAAGTCTAAAAACTACTGCGTCATTGGTGCTTTACTGAAAACCAATTTTATTAAAAATATTTTCTTTTGTACTTAATATTGAAAATAAACATTAAAATTATAGTAAGATTTTGAACTGATGAGCTTTCAGCAATTAGTATCATTATACATCAAATATTCAGTTTAATTTATTAGCTTTCTTAAAATTTGTTCGAGGCGAATGTAGTTTCACTACAAACAAGAGTTCGGATAGTGTGTCCTTCCGTAACTGTAAATAAAAACCAAAAGCGTACTGCATCATTGGCGCTTAACTGAAAACGAATTATGATACAAATATTTTCTTTTTCAGTTTTTAAACCGTAAAGTAAATAAAAATAAAATTACAGAGAAATAAATTCTTGAACTGATGGATCTTTCAACAATTAATGTCATTATACATCAAATATTAAATTTGATGTTGTTTATACTTTCCAAGACTGTTCAAGACGCATATAGTTTTCAGTAAAGCGTGAATGACACAGTAGGTTTTAGACTTTTACAGTGAGAGAAGGAGGTAATACCCTAACTCTTGTTTGTAGTGATTTTTCTTCGTTTCAAGCTTGATTTGCAGATTCAATTTAACTCTCACTCGCTTTAAGATTCATTTATTTATTTACATTAATATCCATTGTACGCTTGATTGCATTGATTATTTATTTAATTTCTGTTCGTTTTAAGTTTCAATTATACTTAAGTAGAAAAATATTTTTTTTTCGTTTTAAGATTGATTTTCATATTCAACCTAAGCATTACAACCTCTAAGATCTATTTATTCATTTATATTATTACTTTTTGTATGTTTTTTGCTATGATTGTTTATTTAATATCTGTTCGTGTTAGGTTTCATTTAATCTTTATTAGTAACTTCTGGTCGTTTTGCGCTTTAATTTTAACAGGTATTTCTATCTGCTGAGCTCAAGCTTAAAGTGGCCTTTACTTTTCTTTGAAAAACTTATTTTTCAGAAAGTTTTTTTCAATTATTGTTTTTCGTTTTTACTGCAAAAAGTTTCAAGATTTGAAAAATTTCTTATTTCAAAATCGAACTTTTTTTAAAAAAGTAAATGTTCATCAAAGTATCAAAACTGGTATCTTAGTAACAATATCAAAGTGAAAGATGGGTTTGTGTCAACCTCAGAATTTTTATTATGTGATGTTTGAACTAATTTTTAAAAATATGGCTATCTAAAAATTTTCATAGGATGGGTTCAGGGGAAAAGGGTGGGGGGTCTAATTAACCCTCGGTCTCTATTTTCAATCAGATGAGCCCTCTCTGAAGTTTATACGAGCATCCCTTCTATAAGAACCATGTATATCCCCAGAGTATAATTTACAACGCCTGTCCCCTTTACCCAGGGGGGTTTTGTCGATCCCGGAATTTTAATATCTGATGGTTGAACTATTTTTAACAAAATGGTCAGCTCAAATATTTTCGAATGGATTTATCCATCCGATATATCCAAAGACGTGGAGGGTGGGAAGGGCTTGTTGCTCTCTGGTCTTTTTTCACTCTGAGAAAATGAACTACAACTTTTAATTTCCATTCAAATGAACCCGTTCTGAAGTTTATGCGAGCATCCCTTTAATAAGAGCCACATTTGACCCCAGGACATAGCTTATAATGCCTTCTCCCCGGACCCAGGGCACTAAAACTCTCGATTTCCAATCAAATGATCCCCTTTAAAGTTTACATGACGATCCCTTCTGCATGAAGTTCCTATGGGAAAAAAATTAATAGTGTGTGGGAGGAGGCTAGCTGACCTCCAATCACTTTTGAATCTTAAAAAATGAATTACAACTTTCAATTTCCAATCGAATGAGCCCTCTATGAAGTTTTACGATCGTCCCTTCCATAACAACCATATATGCCCCCAGGGCATAGCTTGCAACGCCTACCCCCGGGCTCCGGGGGGGGTCAGTCGACACCAGATTTTTTTGTTATTTGAACTTTGAACTATTTTTAACATAATGTCGATCTCAAAATTATTTGATGATGTATTTAGGGCGTGGAGGGGGGGCTAGTTTCTCGCCGATCTGTTTTTACTGTTAAAAAAAACGAACAAGAACTTTCAATTTCAAATCAAATGATTCCTCTCCAAAGTTCATACGAGCAACCCTTTCATAAGAACTATATAAGCTCCTAGAGTAATACTCATAACACCTACCTCCTGGCACTGGGGAGTTTCATCAACACAGGAAGTTTTTTATCTTACCTTTGAACTATTTTTATAAAATAGTTATTGCAGAAATTTTATCGGATGGGCTTGGAAAAAAAAGTGTGTTGAGGGGGGGCTATTTGCCCTTGGATTTTTTTTTTATTTTAAAATAGGAACTAGGACGTTAGATATCCAATCAAATGAGCCCTCTCTGAGGCTTATTCAAGCATCCCTTTTATAAGAACCATATACGCCCCAGGAGAACACTTAAAACGCCTATCTTCCAGGTCCTGGGGGGAATTTAGTTATCTAATTTTTGAACAATTTCCAAAAAACTGGCTATCTCAAAATTTGTAGCAGATAGGTTTGGAGAAAATGGGTGTGGGGGAAGCTACTTGCCCTTAACTTGACTCTTAAAAAGTGAACTAGAACTTTCAAATTCCAATGAAATAAGCCCTCTATGAAGTTTATACGAGCATCCCTTTCATAAGAACCACATACATCCTTAGGACATAACTTAGAACGCCTTCTTCTGAGCCCAGGGGGATTATATTGACACTAGAGTTTTTCTTATCCGACCACTGAACTATTTTTGACAAAATATCAATCTCAAAAATTCCATTGGATGGGCTTGAATAAAGAAGGCGTGCTAGCTGGCCTCGGATCTTTTTTAACTATGAAAAAGTGAGCTTGAACTTTCAATTTCCAATCAAATGAGCCCTCTCTGAAGTTTATTCGAGCATCCCTTTCATGAAAACCATATATGCCCCAGGGCATAAGTTACAAAGACTGCCACCGGGCCATGGGAGTTTGTGTCAACACGTGAGTTTTCTGACTTTTGAGCAATTTTTAAATTAAAAGCTATCTCAAAAATTTATCTGACGCATTCGGGGGAGGCATGGGGGAGGGCTAGTTACCCTCCAATCTCTTTTGACTCCCAAAAACTGAACTAGAACTTTCAATTTCCAATAGAATGAGCCCTCTCTGAAGTTTTTACGACCATTCTTTCAATAAGAACCATATATTCCCCCTGGGATTAACTTACAACGCCTACCCTCGGGCCCTGGGTGGCTTTGTTGACCCCGGAGTTTTCGTTATATGGTCTTGGAATTATTTAAAAAAAATCTATGCTAAATTTCTTATCGGGTGGGTTTGAGAAAAAAGGGCTTGGAGGGTGGCGGCTAGGTGCCCTCCAATCTCTTTTTACTCTTAAAAATGAACTAGAACTTTCAATTTCCAATCAAATGAGCCCTCTTTGAATTTTACACAAGCAACCCTTCCATAAGACCCATATGTGCCCCCAGGGCGAAAGTTATTGTTCACTTTTTAAGAGTCAAAAGAGATTGGAGGGCACCTAGACCCTCCCCCTCGTCCACGCCCATTTTTCTCAAACCCATATAATAAACTTCAGAGAGGGCTCATTTGATTGGGACTTTAAAGTTCGAGTTCACTTTTCAATTGTAAAAAGAGATCCGAGGGCAGCTTACCCCCCCGATGCCTTTTTTTTCCAAACCCATCTAATGAAAATTTTGGGATAGACATTTTGTTAAAAATAGTTCAAAGGTTGGATGAGAAAAATTTGGTGTCAATACAAACCCCCAGAGCTCAGGGGAAGGCGTTTTAAGTTATGCCCTAAGGGTATGTATGGTTTTTCTGAAAGGGATGCTCGTATTAACTTCATAGAGGGCTCATTTGATTGGATATTGAAAGTTCTAGTTCACTTTTTAAGAGTCAAGAGAGTTTAGGGCAACTAGCCCTCCACGCTCTTTTTTCCCCAAACCCATCAGCTACAACTTTAAGATAGCAAGTTTTGGAAATTATTCAAAAATTAGATAACAGAATCTCCCCCAGGGCCCTGGGGATAGGCGTTGTAAGTGTTTTCCTGGAGGCGTATATGGTTTTTATGAAAGTTATCCTCAGATAAACTTCAGAGGGGGCTCATTTAATTTGAAATTGAAAATTCTAGTTCAGTTTTTAAGAGTCAAAAGATGTCCAAGGGCAACTATCCCCCCCCCCACACACCCACACACCCTTTTTTCCCCAAGCCCATCCGATAAAATTTTTTATCGATAAAATTTTTTAATAGTCATTTCATTTAAAAAAAAGTTCAAAGGTCAGATATGAAAAATTACTGTTTCGACGGTACCCACCAGGGTCTAGAGGCAGGCGTTATGAGTAATGTTCTAGTAGAATATATAGTTCTTATGGATGGGAGGCTGGTATAAACTTTGGAGAGGGCTCATTTGATTGGAAATTGAAAGTTGTTGTTCACTTTTAAGAGTCAAAAGAGATCGGAGGACAACTAGCCCCCTCCTCCTCCACACCCTAAATACATCAGATGAAAATTTTGAGATGGACATTTTATTAAAAATAGCTCATAGTTCTGATAACGAAAAACTCTGGTGTCGACACAGCCCCCCAGGGCCAGGGGGTGGGCGTTGTAAATTATGCCCTGGGGGCATATATTGTTGTTATTGAAGGGATGCTCGTATGAACTTCCTAGAGGGCTCATTTGATTGGAAATTTAAAGTTGTAATTCACTTTTTAAAAGTCAAAAATGATCGGAGGGCAGCTAGCCTCCCCCACACATTCCATTTATTTTTTTCACAGAGGCACTTCATATAGACAGGTTCGTCATATAAACATCAAATAAGGCTCATTTGATTGAAAATTGAGAGTTCTAGTGCCATTTTTAGAGTCAAAAGTGATCGGAGGGCAGCTGACCCCCCAAATCCTTTTTTCCCAAATACATGTGATAAAAAATTTGACGTAGCCTTTTTGTCTATAATAGTTCAAAGATCATATAACAAAATCTCCTTTACGTATAGCCATTTCGTTAAAAATAGTACAAAGATCAGATTAGAAGAACTCCTGCGTCTGCCTTCCCCCCAGGGCCCGGGGCAGGAGCAGTAAGTATTGCTCTGGATGTATATATGGTTCTTAAGGAAGATATGCTCGTATAAACTTCGGAGGGCTCATATGATTGGTAATTGAAAGTTTTCGTTTTCTTTTTAAGAGTCAAAAGACATTGGAGGGAAACTAGTCCCCCTCTCCACGCCCCATTTTCCTCAAACACATCCGATAAGAACTTTGAGAGATTCATTTTTTCAAAATAGTTCAAAGGTCGGATAACAAAAACTTCGATTTCGACATATCCCCCAGGGCCCGCAGGCAGGCATCGTAAGCTATGTCCTGGGGCTGTATGTGGTTTTTATGAACGAGATGTTCGTATAAACTTCAGAGAACCGTACCTTAGACTTTAGATCCGCCTGTGCCTCTAGAGGCACCCAGGGCATCAAGAAGGAGCCGCCAATCTTCCCACCGGTTTGCTGCTGCAAGTATGTCCTCCCACTGAGGTTGGATTGATGTGTGCAGGTTACGGAGATCTGTCTGGTACGCTCGACGCAAGGTGTTTCTGGGTCTGCCCCTGCGACATGGACCCGATGGCTGCCAATAGAGCGCTACATTTGGTAGTCGGAGATTGTCCATTCTGGTACATGGCCAAGGTAATTCCATCGGCGGACTCTTATGATATGTGTCACAAGAGGCTGGCCAGTCTTGTCACGGATGGATTGGTTTGTTATTCTCTGCTGCCAACGGATGTTGAGAATTCTTCTGAGACATGTGTTTTCGAAAGGAAGTATTTTTCGCTCTTGTTCCTGGTTCAGGTGCCAGGTCTCGGCTGCGTAAAGCAGCAATGGCATAACATTGCTATTGAAGAGTCGTAGCTTTAGCCGTATAGAGAAGCTTTGGGACCGCCATACTTTCCGTTATCTATTGAAGGCCCCATTGGCTTGGCCAATTCTTGTGAGCACTTCTTTTGTGGTCGATCCGGTACTTTCTATTATGCTTCCCCAGTATTCTAAATGGACGACTTGCTCTATGTGTTGGTCTCCGCAAGTGATGCTCAGGGGTGAATCTGTGGTAGCCATGCATTTTGTTTTCTCATTATTTATTTTTAGGCCGACATGGCCGCCTCCCTCCCTCACTTTGTCAAGGAGTTCTTGGAGTCTTTTCTTGCATGATTCTAGGACGGCAATGTCGTCAGCAAAGTCTACATTACTGAGGCGTGTTTCTAGATTCAGCTGGATTCTGTCTGTGCTTGTGCTTCGCAGTATGTAATCAATGACAATTACGAAAAGTAGCGGTGACAAGACGCAGCCTTGCTTAACTCCCGACATAATGCGGAAGAAACAGGTTTGGCCGTCTGGTGTCTTTACACAGCACTTGCTCTCTTCATAAAACGCAACAATCAGTGAAACTATCTTTTCAAGGATTCCGTAATGCAGTAGAATCTTCCACAGACTTTGGCGGTCTACTAAGTCAAATGCCTTCTTAAAATGGATGAATATCATATAGATTTCGGAGCACCATTCTCTGCTTTCTCCCGTCAGCAGCCGTAAGGTGAATATCAATTCTGCACATGAACGGTTCGGTCTGAATCCATGTTGCTCGTTGCGAAGGTGTCTGTCGAGCTGCGAGCTGAGTCTCTGCAGTAGAAGGTGCGTCAGTAATTTTATAGGTATGGAAAGCACGCAGATTCCTCGCCAGTTGCCTGGGAAGGACGTATCGCCTTTCTTAAAGATCCTCACAAGCGTGCTGCGTTTCCAATCCGAAGGTATTTTGGCGGTCGTCCAGATTACTGTGGACAACACTGTCCAGAACTTGATGGAGGTCATAACAGTCGCTTTGATCATTTCCGCGGATATCCTGTCTTTGCCAGGCGAAGACAGGATATCTTCCCATTTTTCAGCTTCTTTGCTGCTGCTATAATTTCAGTGGATGACGGCGGATCTGTGCTGATATCTAAGGAAAACAGTGTTGTTGCTGGGATCTCTGGGGGATCCTCTGGTGGAGGTCTATTCAACAGCTTCTCGAAGTGACTGGCCCAAACTTCGTTTACGTCAGACTGCTGTGTTATACGGATGCCCGAGGGGTCAGTTACTGGTCCATGTTGAATAGAGGATTCCTTTCCAATAATCTCATTAGTGATTTTATAGACGGCACTTGAATCACCTCTCTCCGCCACCCCTTCTGCCAGCACTGCTTTTCGCTCCAGCAGGTTTCTCTGTTCTTTTCTGGCACTCTTCTTTACCTCTTTATCCGTGGCTCTGTATTCATCGTTTCAGAGGATATGTTGGTCGGGGGTTTGTCTTTGGATAAGTGATGCTTTTACTTTTTTCCTTGACTCAATGAGTTCCCATGTTTGGTCAGATAGCCACTGGTCTTTCGGGCTCTTGCGGTACCCAATGTTTGCTTTCGCGGCATTGTGAAAGCACAACTTTATGCTTTCCCAGTATTTATTCCTATCAGCATCATCTAGTAGAGACAAGGCTTCAAATCTATTCCGTATCTATAGTTTAAAGGCTTGGTTGAATTCTCTGAACCTCAATTCCTCCGAGTCAAAGACTGGGTTTAAGGGAGCCTTAAACCCTTTGCTCATCTATTTCTTTTCAATTTGAGACGGATTTTTGCTGCCATCAGATTATGATCTGAGCCAACATCAGCTCCTCTATATCCCCTTATATCAAGTAGGCTTGATCTCCACTTCCTGCTCCAAAGAAAATGGTCAATCTGATTTCCGGTATGGCCATCGGGAGATATCCAAGAATATTTGTGTACATCCCGATGAGAAAATAGGGTACCTCCGATTAATAGGTCGTTAAGGAGCGCAAAGTCGATAAGTAGTTCTCCGTTTTCGTTTCGCTGGCCCAGGCCCTGCTCTCCGAGAACCTCAGGGGAAAAAGATCGGTAGTTCCTTACTTTCGCGTTAAAGTCTCCTAAAAAACATGCCATGTTATGCCGTGGTATGTCATTTGCCACAGAGTTGAGAGCTCTGTAAAATTCGTCTTTTGCTTCGTCGGTGGCGTCATTGGTGGGTGCGTAGCATGGTATTACTGACACTTTCACATGCGTGCCGATGAAGCGGGCTTTCAGGATTCTTGGTGACACCGGTGTCCACTGTAGTAGAGCTTGGGAAGTCTGTTTTGTCCTCATTGGGGCTATTCCGTATTCACGCTTTTGCTGCGATCCACTGTATATAATGGTCACATCTCCATCCAGTTTATTTGATCCAGATCCTAGCCATTGAACTTCTGACAGAGCCAGAATGTCAAGGTTATAATCTTCCAGTGCTCTTAACACTTGTTCAGTCTTGGAGTCTTGAGACATTGTGCGGACGTTCCAGAAACCAAATTTAAGGTGTTGTTTCACAATCATAAATCTTGTCCGTGGGCATGCAGAGGTCGTCGTCAAAAGGGGGTTCGAAAATCTGAGGCTCAAACTTGATATTTCGGTTGCAGTTAGGATTTCCCCCGAACCCTCCCTCTTTATCCTGGCTTGGGACTGGCTGCATACGCAGGCTTCATTAAAGTGAAACTTCAGAGAAGGTTCATTTTAATAAAAAATTAAAATTTTTGTTCATTTTCTCAGAGTAAAATAAAATATTGGAGGGCAACTGGCCCATCCCGACCTCCCCACCTATGGGTTTATTGGATGGATAAAGCCACCCGATAAAAATTCGAGGTAACCATTTTGTTAAAAATAGTTCAACCATCAGATATTAAAACTCCCGGGCTGACACCCCTCCCCCCGGACCCAAGGACAGGCGTTGTAAGTTATACTCTGGGGATATATCTAGTTCTCATAGGAGGGATACTCGTATAAACTTCAGTGAGGGCTCATTTGATTGAATATAAAAATTTCTAGTTCACTTTTAAAGAGTCAAAAGAGACCGAAGCTTTATTAATCCCCCAAGCCCTTTTTCCCAAAACTCATCCGATAAAAATTTTGAGATAGCAATTTTGCTAAAAATTATTCAAACATCAGATAATAAAACTCTGAGGTTGACACAAACCCATTTTTCATTTTGAAATTGCTACTTTGATACCAGTTTTAAAACTTTGATGAATATTTGATTTTTTTTTTAAGTTTAATTTTGAAATAAAGAATTTTTTAAAACTTGAAATTTTGTTCTAATCAAAAGCAAACAAAATTAATTAAAAAAAAACTTTCCGAAAAATAAGTTTTCAAAGAAAAGCAAAGGCCTTTTTAAACTCAAGCTCAGCAGATACAAATACCCCTTAAAATTTAAACTCAAAACGACCAGAAATTACTATTCAAGCATAAATGAAACCAAAAACAAACAGAAATTAAAAAAACAATCATAGCATAAAATAAACAAAAAGCAATAACATAAATGAATAAATAGATATTAAAGCGAGTAATGCTTAGATTGAATATTAAAATCAAGCTCAAAACGAACAGAAATTAAATAAACAATTAATGCAAACAAACATAGAATAGATATTCATGTAAATGAATAAATAAACCTTAAAACGACTGAAACCTAAATTGAACATGCAAATCAAGCATGAAACGAACAAAAATCACTACAAATAAGAGTTTGGGTATGACCTCCTTCTCTCACTGTAAAAGTGTAAAACCTTCTGCGTCATTGGCACTTTACTGAAAATTATATACGTCTTTAACAGTCTTGGAAAGTATAAGCAATATCAAATTTAATATTTGATGAATAGTGATATTAATTGTTGAAAGATCACTTCAAGAAATTATTTCCACTGTAATTGTATTTTTATTTTCAATGCTTTAAGAACTGGAAAAGAAAATATTTGTAATATAATTCATTTCAGTTAAGCACCAATGACGCAGAAGGCTTTTGGTTTTTATTTACAGTTAGGAAAGAAGGCAGTATCCAAACACTTGTTTGTAGTGAAACTATATTCGTCTTTAATAACTTTAAAAAGAGCTAATAACTTAAACTGAATATTATATGTATAATAATCTGGATTGCTGAAAGCTATTTAGTTCAAAATGTTACTATAATTTTTATTTTCAATATTAGGTACAAAAGAGAATATTTGTCATAAAATTGGTTTTCAGTAAAGAGCCAATGACGCAGTAGGCTCTAGACTTTTACAGTGAGAGAAGGAGATCATACCCAAACTCTTGTTTGTAGTGATTTTTGTTCGCTTCAAGCTTGATTTACATATTCAATTTAAGTTTCACTCTTTTCAAGATTTATTTATTAATTTAGATTAATATCTATTGTATGTTTGTTTGCATTGATTTTTTATTTTATTTTTGTTCGTTTTAAGTTTCATTTATACTTCAATAGGAAAATATTTTTTTCGTTTTAACCTTAATTTTCATATTCAATCGAAGCATTACTCGCTTTAAGATCTATTTATTCATTTATGTTATTACTTATTGTATGTTTTTGCTATGATTGTTTATTTAATTTCTGTTAGTTTTGGGTTTCATTTATGCTTTAATAGTAATTTCCGGTCGTTTTGAGTTTGAATTTTAAGAGGTATTTTTATCTGCTGAGCTTAAGTTTAAAATAGCCATTACTTTTCTTTAAAAAACTTATTTTTCGGAAAGTTTTTTTTAATTAATAATAATAAAACATTGGAGCCTTACAGCCTTTACTATAGCCAGAGTTTCCTCTCATAGCATACAGGCCTCTATATATTTAGTTCTTTAGCCATTTACTAGCAAAATATGCACCGAAGAATCATCCATTTTACAAGGATTTGTTTTCTTCTTGAGCTTCATATTCTCAATTTTCCTTTTCTTCAAACCGCAGATTTCATTTATCATTTGATGTAATCATACCTGCCACTTTTCTCCTAGCTACAGATGTTGTTGTCCAGGAATCTCTTCTGAGATCTGTATTCATACTCTTTCTCACATGTCTTCTAGCCGTATATCTCGTTACACTTAATTTTATATTAATAGCATAAGTATAACTTAAGAAATAGTATAAGCATAAGGGATAAGAAACAGTATAAGGCATAAAAAAATATGCCTTAATTTTTTAACTTAATAAAAAAATTCAGAATTAAATTCGTATTACTTTAACAACTTCAACCCCCTCCCCTATCACCCCAAACCCGAAACCACCCTTAACTGCAAATATAGCCCATATTAAATAAGCTCCATGCATTTGTCATGCGCCATTATTTTATTCAAATAAATATCACGGCAAAAAGCAACGTTGATGAAATCAACTAGCAGGATAATTCTTTAGGGTATATATAGTTTAGGGAACATATTTGCACATTAGATAGATGTATTTTGATGCAAGTAAGTATTTTGGGATTTTTGGAACATAAGTATTAGTAAAACATAAGTAAAACATAAGTATTTTGAATTTTTGGAGATTAGCTTATGTGATACCAGAAAAATACATTAGGTTGTTTCGTACATAATCAGGAGATAAGCAAGGTTGAGTTCAATCTCTCTCTACATAGATCATTTTGATTGACTTGGTCCTAAGGAGAACAGCAAAAGTAGTGGGAGAGTCTGAAATCAATTGGGGAAGTTGAAATTTCTTAGACATATGCTGATAATTTAAGTATCCGAGACGAAAATGATAGCTAAATGAATGAACTTTAGTGATTTTGTGAGTCCAGGTGGCAGCAATAGGTTTTAGATTAATTGCAAAGAAAACAAAGTTGCTAAGACTAGGAATATGTGAAAGTGAAAAGTGATTTTGATAACTTTTATGAAATCCAGCTAAAGCCAAATAAAAATCCGAAAGTTCTTGAACGGGTTGGGGCAAGATCATTAGAAAAAAATTAAAAGGAACTAGGAGGGATTTAGTGACACTTGAAGGGAATTAGTAGAGACACTAGAATAGAGTTGGGTGGTGAAGAAGCGTTTGTAGCTTTATGGGGCTTAAGTGAATTAAAGTTACAATGAGTTTTCAGAAGAATTCGAGCTTCCATTTTAAATGGTTAAGTGGGGTATTGTGTCTATCTAAATATAACGCCAGTGCTTGCCAGAACTTAAGTTTTATTAAGAGAAGCAAGCTTGTTAAAAAAATAATAACTTGTGCGTCAAACAAAATTTTCAGTAAAGGTTGCCTACTCTTGGATGTGAATTAAATCTGAATGCACAAAAATTCACTCAAACTTTGACTCTAAACCTAATCAGTGAAATACACCTTTGTTAGCTTATGGGAAAGTTACACAAAGACTATAAATATTATAATTAAGTAGTAAATGCTTAAGTTTATATAAAGGAATGTATTTGATCTGGTCTGGTCTTTGACATAGATATTCATTTTTTTAAACTACACCATTGATCAATTTCTGTTTTTTGCAGTTTGCTCATATCTCTGGTAGGTATTGTTTCTTTTTTGTTAATTCTTGATATAACTTGCCATTTTGCGCTATTTGCACGAGATAAGTAAAATCCACAGAATAATGTGAACCCAAATAATACTATGTTCAGCGATCTTAATGTGTTGTTTTATTGTGAGGGCTAGAACCTCACTAAAGAGCATCTTTAAATTTGGTACAGAACTTACTCTGTATATTTTTATGTACTTTGCAGCATAAGCACTGCATCCAAGATTCTAATTGCACTTAGCTAGGGATTTGTGTCCTGCTATTTGTTTAACTTTAAAATTGTATACACTCTAGCGTGACATAATACCATTTAGTATATACAGAGATGAAGGAGAACATAGATTAAATCTAATTCATAATATTCTTTAAGATAGATAGAAAAAAAGATCAGGCACTTAGCAGGAACATTTTAAGAAATTTAAAATAAATTTTTTGTGAATTATCATCTCAATTAATCAGTATCTTTACTGTACCAATCGTGTTCAAATCCTCCTAAGCGCCATACTGTGGTGTTTCTTCTGTGGAGGGTGAATATTTCCCCACAGTAGAATGCAGGCGGTCTTTTATCATTGTAATATCCTTTATTGTTTTAGTTTAAAGCTTATTCCAATAGACAATGCTTAGAAGTCCTCCAAAAAAAAATGTCCCCCCAGACCCCACCTTAAATACCAGTGAAATTGTTATCCATCTTCGCCGGTCAAGCTCACTATCACAAAGTTCACATGATAGCTCCAATACTGAAAATAGGACAAGGATCAGTGTAGGGGCTAATATCACTATAAATGATGATAATGGGTTTCAAGAGGTCCTTTCTAGAAGCTCTAAAAAAAGGAAAAAATCTCCCCTATCAAAAGCACTACCCCTCTCCCCATCCAAGATCCTCCCTCCCAAAACTTAGGAATTTACCTTAAAATTTCTCCTATTACCCCCTTTGAAATAAAAATGATTACTGCAATAAGAGTTGCAATTTTCAAATTGCTAAAATCAAAGTTCTCTCTTAATATTCACCGTGATGGATCTCTGCTAATAGCTGTCAAAGATCAGAAATCAGTAGACACAATAATAAATCTAAAATCCCGTCTGAATAACCCAATTAAGGCATCTAAATGGAACTCAAAACAATCCCCAACAAAAATAGTAGTTATAATGTTCCCCCAGGAATACCCATTCAGGAGTTAAAAAAAGGGCTCTCAGATAGGGCTGGCAACACAATCCCATTTGAAGATGTTACTCAACTTGGTAAACCTAACTCTAATGGCCTAAAAACAAATATATCCTTCTTACTTACAGTGAAGGAAAAAATTAATATCCCAAAAAAGTTATTCCTATTTTGGAAAATCAAACCGCACAAGGAATACAAACCAAGCGTATCCAGTTTAAGAAGTGTCTCAAACTGGGACACACAACAAACAAATGCAATGAAATTCTCCTAGAGTGTAGTAATCGTAAGGCATTCCATCCTAAAGAGTTGACAACTTTCAACAACACTGCCTACATGCATCAATTGCAAATGCCCACATGAATCTACCAATAAATCACTATGCCCTGCATATAAGAAAAGAGCACTAAGAACACTCCAAATAGCAACAAAGAAGGACATTCCTAACCCCTTTGCAGCAATGGAAGCAAATGCTGCCCAACAATACCAAATAAATCCCGTAATGAGACCAACCAAAACCCCCGAGTCAAACGCCCCCAATGCATCAAGTACCCCGTATAAAACACCATCCTCAAAGCCCCCTAGCTCGCATCCCTATCAGAAGGAATCACCAAGTCAACAAGCCTCCTTTTCCGGTGAGATGAGGTCAGCCTGGCTCCCCTCCCAAGAAGAAACAAACCAGAAACACTACCGGAAATTAATCCCTTAACTGACAAACAGGATGCACAACCAAACATGCAATCCCCAAATATATGCTTATTCATTCTAAACTGTAATGTAGTTCAGGCCATGAACATGCATCAACTACAGAAAAAAAAATTATTGCAGAATTGGCAAAAATCTACATCCCTGATGAAATGCTCATTCAAGCAAAAAAAGATCTTGCTGTACTATTAACAAAGCTGACCATTGATACACAGTCATATGAAAAATAAATCTACAACGCACCACATATCAATACTTCAGTGAAACATAAGATCGCTCACAAAAAATAAGCTAAATGAACTAATATCTTTTATGAATTATAATTCCATTAATATTGCTTGCCTCCAGGAAACTCATTTAACCCGAAATCAACAAATTAAGTCTCTGGGATATACTATCCTGAGAAAGGATATATCATCAGAGAGAAAAGGAGGCGGAGTAGCTTTAATAGTTAAAAATATTATAAAATTCTGTGGCATCAACTTTCCAGATTTTGCAAATGATGTTGATGCAATTGGTATCAGTGTTTGGCTGAATAATACAAAAACCTACATAATAAGCTTTTATAACCCTAATGCCAAACTACAGATGTCATGGATTTCTTTAATTATATAAATAATTCTAATATGTTAAGAAATATCATTATTTGCAGAGACTTCAATGCCCAATGGATTTCGTGGGGGAATAACCCAACAAATAAAGCTGGAAAATTGATTGAGCATATAACTTCAAATAATATTGAATTAGCTGTTGCTATCCCTCCAAACCTGAATACATATTTCAACTCCAAAAGTGGCAGATTCTTTACAATTGACCTATAAATTGTGTCATTAAACATTTTGAATAAAATTTATATAAATAAAATTGATAGTCTATGTACTGACCACTTTGCTATAGTTTGCTCCCTAAATAAACCTGCTGAAACCCTATTACATACCTCCAAATATATCAACACTAAAGCAAATTGGTCTATGTTCCAAAATAAGCTAAATGATGAAATTGCAAGTTTCACCCAAAATTCATGCATTTCAAACACAACAGTTGACACACATCCTGAAGTCTTGGCATCTTTACAAATAAATACAGTAAATCATGCTATCCCCAGGACAAAACCTAAGAAAACCTTCCCTAAACATATTCCTAAAGCATGGTGGACAAATGAGTGCCAAAATAAATGCAGAACAAAAAGACAGCTAGGAGAGCATTCATGAGAAAACCATTACCTACTGCATATTCAAAAAAATTACAAGCAGAATCTAATCTAAAAAGGACTATTATAGATGCTAAATATAAATACTGGATTAATTTTTCAAATAATCTCTCCAGAGAAACACATGAGCCAATTATACATAAAGTCATAAGCCACATCTGTGGGAAAGAGACTTTTCCCAGCCCACTCCTGTATGAGCTTATACATAATAATTCCCATTATGACAATTATAATTAAAAAGCTAAGCTATTTGCAACTTTTTTTGTTGATAAGCTAACATCAAGGACATTCAATGAAAATTTTCAAGAAGCACTCTTCTATCCGAGAGAGAAGCCATTTCTTCAGCCAACGAATAACCAACTTGTGGAATCAGCTCTCTGAAGATACGGTGTCTGCAGACTCGCCTATTGCCTTCAAGCGAAGACTTGACGAAGATTGGCAACAGCAGGAGTTCCTCTACAACTGGAAAGCTGCTGAGTCTACAACCCGAATGTAGCAAGCGAATCAAGACAAACAAAAAAAAACATTAGATGTCATCACGGAGCATTACAAGGATGGAAAATCCTTAAATTCGCTCCAAGCTGCGATTTAAGATAATTAAGTTAATCAAACAATCGAAGCAAAATGTCTCCAATTCCTATGAGCCCAAGTTACCAACCACGCCCAGGATCCAAATATATAACTAGTCCTTTTTCAATCCAGGAAATGAATAATGCAATACATCATATTCGGACCAAAACTAGTGGCAGCTATGACAATATACACCCTACATGGATAAAAAATTTCACCCCTTCATACAAACAGGAACTGCTAAATTTTTAATAATCACGCTTGGGTATCTTCTATGTTCCCAAATATATGGAAATGTTCATCCCTCCTACCAATCCTAAAGAAAAATAAACTTAAAGATAAACCTGAGTCCTATAGGCCCTTAATGATTACTCCTGTGATGGGGAAAATAATGGAGAAGATGATCTATTACCGACTCCTCTGGTTTGTTGAAGAAATAATATAATCCCTCACCCTCAAACTGGATTCAGGAAACACCACTCCTCAACAGATGCTTTCATTTTGCAACAAATATAATAAATGAATCATTCTCAAATAATAATACCCTAGTTGCAGCTTTCCTAGATTTTGAAGGGGCATATGACAATGTGAAGCACCAAATCCTTTTAAACAAACTTGCAAACCTTGGACTACCCCCCAAGCTAGTATCTTTTATAAAATCCTTCATAGAAGTGCGAAGTTTCATTGTTTGTATTGGTTCAGCCTCTTCGCTCCAAAAGACAATAACCAAAGGCCTACCTCAGGGAGCAGTCCTCAGTTGCCTCCTCTTTTCCCTATATCTTTGGGACATGAACCTCTCCCCCAAGAATGTACAATATGCTGATGATCTGGTGCTATGTTCATCTGGCAACACCTTTGAGATAGTACAGTCAAATTTGCAAAAGTCACTTTTCCTATTTGAAAACTTCTCTCAACATTCAGATTTACCCATTCCACCTACCAAGTCAAAAATAATCCAATTTTACCGAAAGTGAAACCCACGATGGTGCTCTGCATGGTGATGCAGAACACCATCGGGGGAGGATCCTCTATAGGAGGACAACTGTGGCAGGGCGTAAGATCTATGGACAACGGCCTCTGCAAAGGGCTGCCTCAACCTTTTTGGGTTACCTGCAAGACTGGGGACCTTGCGGTCAACTCTATTCCCAATAGAGGAGTTGCGCCCCTCGAGGAAATTATAGCCTAGTAAATGACACAGCATTCACGCGGGATTCTGACTAATGGATAATTCTTCTGGGCTTGGTATGTTTTTATGGACGTCTTTGGGCTGAAAAACCTGTTCCTAGCTAATTTATCTATTACATGTTGCCTCCCCGTTGTAGCATAATATTTGTAGGCATGAATATATAATGAGTCGGAGGTAATAGGCATGAGATTGTCTGTGCAGGATTTTGACTCTTGTTGATAGAAGAGCATCGCCAAGTGCTGAAAACCAATGTTGTGACCCAGATGGGCCCAGGATTGCACACAGCCTCCATTCATGGAGGTCCCAGGGAGTTCTTGCTGTCCGGTTCTAAGCCGGCTTAAGCACTTCGGTGTAGACTTGAGAAGATGTGTGATCCCCGTCCTGCACTGGTATCCGGGATCATTGCTTTTCCTGAGGCGAAACAAATTTCAATGATTTAAAGAACATGAAAATTGAAACTTGGAATGTTACGACATTAAAAAATGACTATCGTGTCGATATTTTGACTGACGAATTCAGACGATTCGAACTGGACTTATTAGGAGTTTCAGAAACTCATATCCCAGGAGTAGGAAGCATGAAATTAGGTAATATAGAATTTGTTTACTCAGGCAGGAAGGATGGGGTACATAGACAGGGAGTAGGGCTCATGATGAGTAAGGAAGCTGCTAAGTCTTGTTTAGGCTGCGAAGGTATTAATAATTGCTCATTGCTCATTTTATGACAAAAAGTTCAGGGTATCAATTATAGTAGTATATGCCCCTGTAGAACCGACTGATGGAGATAGTAGTAACTCAGATGAATTTTACTTACAGTTACAGGAGCAAATAGACAGGGTCCCAGGTAGAAATATGATGTTTTTACTGGGAGATTTTAACGCCCAGGTTGGTAGAAATAAGGATAGATGGTATCCCAGCTTAGGTAAATTTGGTGTAGGAAAACATAAAAGTAATGTATACAGACTTTTGCAATTTTGTAGTTATTACAATCTAGTTATAACCAATACTGTGTTTGGTCATAAAATGGCTCATAAGCTAACATGGTATTCACGTGATGGTAAGACTGCAAACCTTATAGATTATGTTATAGTAAACCAAAGACTGGCAGGATCAATACAAGATACTAGGGTATATAGGAGTGCTGTTATTGATGTAAAAAGTAAAGATCACCATCTAGTAGTGTCAAGGGTTAATTTAAAGCTGAAATATTGGAAGGGTAATTACCTCCCAGGAAGTTATGATGTTAGCAGACTCCAGGATGAGAATTTGAGGAAATCTTTCGAGGAACAGTTGAATACTAAACTTGAGAGTTTGAAATTTGATAATGTGGAAGATGGTTGGAATAATTTTAGAAGAAAATTTGTGAATTTGCTGAAGGTGTATTAGGCAAGAAAGCTAGAACTGCAGCTAAGAATATTAGTGAAAAAGCTTTATGTCTAATAGAAAGGAGAAAGGACTTGTACAAGAATTATCTGAGTGATAGATCGCATGAAAACAAAAGAAATGTAAAGAAAGTGGAGAAAGCATTGAAATATGAACTAAGGAGGTGTGAAGTGGAGGCCATGGATAAAATTGCCGAGGATTTAGAAGATGCCGCTAGACGGCATAATAGTAAAATATTGTACTGGCACGTTAACAAATTGAGAGGTAGTAGTCAATCCGGACTTGTCCCAGTTAAAGATAGGAAAGGGGTGGCAATTAGCGATAAGGAAAAAGCTAAAGCATGATGGGCCGAACAATTTGAGAATTTGCTTAACCGAGATAGAGTTGCAGGAAAAAATATAGAGGAAAATGAAAAAGTTTGTGATACCTTGGATGTAAAGGACGATTTGTTTTGTGAGGAGGAATTAGCAACAGTGCTAAAAGGATTAAAGAATAATAAGGCTCCAGGTGCTGATACGGTAGTAAATGAGTTTCTTAAATATGGTGGCTCTGAGGTTAGAAATAAGTTATTGAAGATTATGAATATGATTTTTGAAAAAGAGGAAGTACCTAACGATTTTAGGAAAACCTTAATTAAGCCACTTTATCAGAAAGGTGATAAAAGTGAGTGTGGTAATTATCGAGGCATTAGTCTGGTCTCTGTAGGTAGCAAATTACTTTGTAATATTGTACTTTTTAGACTAAGAGATGCCGTAGACAAAGTTTCAAGAGAAGAGCAGTGTGGTTTTAGAAAAGGTAGAAGATGTGTTGACCAAATTTTCACTCTTAGGTTAATAATTGAGAAGTGCCTAAGTTTTCAAACACCTTTGGTCCTCAGTTTTATAGATTATGAGCAAGTGTTCAATTCTGTTGATAGAGGAGCTTTAGTAAAGGTTTTATCCTTGTATGGTATACCAGACAAATACATTAAATTGATTAGTGCTATGTACGAGAAATTGAGGTTAGCAGCTGGTTTTGTATTAAATCAGGAGTTAAGCAGGGTTGTGTTCTATCCCCCTTCATATGGATTATTTTGATGGACTTTGTTTTAAGGAGCACAGAAAAGGCAATGGGAAAGACCACGGAATCAAATGGGGAGGAAAAAGTCTCCTGGACTTGGATTATGCTGATGATTTAAGCATCCTAGATGAAAGTGTGAGCAAAATAAATGAGGTTTTAGAGGTTTTGTGAGTTCAGAGTGCTAATATTGGTTTGAAAATTAATGTTAGGAAGACTAAGTCACTAAGGCTAGGAATAAGTGAAGATGAAAAGGTGACGTTGGGTAATGAAAAGATTGATCAGGTGGGCAGCTTCACTTACCTTGATAGTACTATTAGTAAAGATGGTGGGAACAGTGAAGATGTTAAAAATAGAATAGCCAAGGCTCAGGGTGTTTTTTCACAGTTAAAAAAAGTCTGGAAGAATAGGAAGATAAGTCTGCAAACCAAGATTAGAGTCTTAGATGCTACAGTGATGACAGTGGTCAAATATGGCTCTGAAGCATGGACGCTCCGAAAAGCGGATGGAGATTTGCTAGATGTTTTCCAGAGAAATTGCTTAAGGATTGTTCTGGGTACCCGGCTGACTGACCGTATTTCAAACAATAGGCTATACGAAAAATGTGGTTCAATACCTCTTTCTAGGTCTATAATGAAAGAAAGGTTGAGGTGGTTAGGGCATGTTGTGCGGATGAAGGATGACAGATTGCCGAAGATTGTTCCTTTCGGCCAACCATCTAGGGCTAAACGGAAAGCAGGTCGTCCCCGTCTGGGGTTGGAGGACATCATAAAGAAAGATTTAAAGGAAATGGGAACTTCGTGGGCCTGTGTAAAAAGGGAGGCTTTGAATAGATTGGGGTGGAGGAGGATCGTGCGTAGCTGTGTTGGCCTCAGGCGGCTTGGTGCTGCGATGAGTTGTTAGTAGTAGTAGCAGTAGGAACCATGTTAATTCAAGACTAATTATAAATGGAACATCTATTCAAAATGATAATGATAATAATTACTTAGGTCTCATGCTTGACCAAAAATTTAATTTTCACCTCCACATCTCAAACACAGGAAAAAAAATGCTATAGCAAAACAAATATACTAAAAAGACTTCTTTCAACACCCTGGGGTTGTAATGAGAAAACCTTACTCCAGTTTTATAAATCACATATAAGACCCCATATTGACTATGGGCTCATCGTCTATGGTGCATGTGCAAAGACCCAGATGCAAAAAATTGAAACAACACAAAATGATAAAATACGTCTGATACTTGGTCTTAGGAAACCCACAAGCACCAAGTTTCTGCTTATGGAGAGTGGATTAACAACAATAAGGGAGAGACGTAGATTTCTGTTGACAAAACATCTTACAAAAATTGAATCAAATAGCTCACACACCCTTCATAATTGGTTAAGAAATCCAGGTATCCAGAAATCCTTCCTCACCTGAAAATTGCAATGGACGAGAGATTATATAATAATGTATCTATAATGTTTGCTGAGTTAAAAGCCATAATCATGGCATTAGAACACCTTAAGGAAAACCAACCTTTGATTGCAAATTCAAATAATATTATAGTATATTCCGACTCTTTATCAAGCCTTGAGTTGCTGAACCTCAGCTCCTCAGTATATGTTGGACATTGACACTTATCATTGTCTCAGTATTATAGATAATCTTGCTTCAAGTGGCATAAGATCGTATTTTCAGTACGTTTCTAGCCACTCTGGTATAAGTGTTAATCATCAGGTTGATGAAATAGCAAAAAATGTTATAAATATTGACCAGCAAAGTGACCAATTGACCAATTTTAATAAGACTAATCCTATCCTTTCCCCCTTTCCCAATAAGTATTTTTCTATAATTTATCATAATAGAATGCTCTTTGCAGGCATTGTAATATAAATAATGAAACAATTGACCCTTGCCTATTTGAATGTAATATGCTGACGTCTGCACAACATACCTTGCTTTGTAAACTGCTAAAATGCTTCAAACACCACACACCAAATTACCAAATTACGGGATTAATATAAATAGATACGAGGGAGAATCCAGATTGAATTCGGTTTTGCATCAGTTTAATTAAAACTGGCCGAAACCTTGCAGGATTCTAATAATAAAAAAAATCAGGAAATTATGGACGTTCTACTCCAAAAAAATTTGAGCTTCATAAATAAAGGTAGGAAAGATATAAAATTTGAAAAGAGTTGAAAATTATAAAGCAGAAACTCTTAGAGATATCAAATAGGACAATATGTTATATGAAAATTAATTGCAAATTTAAAGAAAAGAATTGCAAAATGCAAACTCTAAATATATTTTATTTATTTTTTCTCGTTTTCGCTATTTCATAGAGATAGAAGAACAGCATTCTTTGTTGAAAATTGAAAATCTTAGCAAAGAAGACACTCACTGCAGCTGGCCATTTAGGAAAGTTTACACGCATAGTATTAGCTTAAGGTGGATTCAGAGAGACGGTGTTTATCAATAATAGATAAACTTAGTAAACATACAGTGTATTACGGTAATTACATGGCTTACAAAAAAAAGCTGTCTTCCTACTTTAGTAACTGAAAAAAATGAGCACTTGAACAAGGTCTAGACCCTACTCATCCATCCAGTTCCCCATGACAAAACAGTATATCCAATCTGACAATCCGAAAATCAAGTCCAAAAGAGAGCAAAATCAGCATCAATAAGCATACGTCAATGTTCCAAAACCAAGCTATAGCACCTTGAATCTACAAAAACATCATATTCCCAAGGTGATCAATACTGATTGATGTTGATTTGCGAAGTTAAAAATTGCATTAAGTTCAATTTGATACATTATGCGCTTAGCACTTCAAAGTTTTCTTTTCTATAAAAGCTGTGAACTGATCTGACAGGTTTCACAACAGAATTTTTACACCTTATGACACAACAGATCTCCACCTTTTTACCATTACTTCAAATTTTAATGAGAAACACAAACTTTTCAAAATATTCCCGTTGAAATTTCCTAACCTTTTGAAAAAAGTGCACTAATGCCACATACCAGTCATGCCACACAAATGCCACATTATCAGCCTTCCTATTTATTTATGACTTTTATCTAGCTACCTCTTTTTGCAGTTTTGATTATTTAGTAGATGGCTAAAATTCAGTGGAATTTTGAAAATAAAAGACATGTCTAAACAATAATTAAAACGTTTTCACAGACAAAAGAGCCTGTTTTACCGATTAAGGGCTAGGCACACGTAGCTGATTTTGGGAACCGATTTCAGCAAGGGTGTATTCTACGTCGTGTGATTCTAATTAATGATGCTAAAAGGCGGGGCTTAGTGTCGGTTATCGGTGATTAATCATCATTAAATACGTTCTAGACAAGGAATATACTAGGGCCTTAGAGCTTTAGGCATGTAATTAATCGTATTTAATGATTATCGTAAATTAATTGTAATTAATGATGATTAACAAGAGCGGGTCCAGAATTTTTGTTCGGAAAGGGGGGGGGGTACTAATTTTTTACTAAGACTCGGTTACTAAGGTTTTACTAATTTTCGACTAATTTTGAATTGGTCAAAAATTTAAGGGGGGGGGTTCAAACCAGGTACCCCCGCCCCTGGATACGACGTTGATGATTAATCACCAAAAAACGTCACTGAGCCCAACCTATTAGCATCATTAGTTATAATCACTCGAAGTGGAATATACCCTTGCTGAAATCAGTTCCTGAAATCAGCTACATGTGCCTAGCCCTTTAATTCCAAAAGAAGTAAACAGAAACTTTCACCCTTAATCTGAGGACTTCATAGAGCTAATTGAATCAAAACCCTAGGGCTACAGCCGAAACTGGGGCTAATAGAATTATCTTTGAGGATGAATTATGGGTTTCTTAATTGGTTAGGTTGATAAAATACAATCATGCAGTAAATTTCTGGTGGTTGGTTATATTAGATTCCTTATTAGATCAAACAGTTTGTGGTAACGAACTGTAAGTAAGGAGCAACCCGGCTCAATGGTAAACAATACTGTAGAAAACGGAATTTTGATACCAATAGATACATCAAAAGAATCACATTTTAATGTTGATTTCAAATATATAAGTTTCATCAAGTTTAATCTTACCTATCAAAAGTTAAACACCTGAGAAAATTGGGCTGATTTTCAAAAAAAGGGGAAAGACCCCCAAAACGTTATAGAACACTAATGAAAATCACACCATCATATTCAGTGTATCAGAGAACCCTACTGCGGAGGTTTCAAGCTCCTATCTACAAAAATGTGGAATTTTGCATTTTTTGCCAAAAGAAAGATCACGGATGCTTGTTTATTTGTTTGTTAGTTGTTTTTCCTTCAGAGGTGACCGTACCAACCCAGTGGTCCTAAAATATCGTGGAAGGGCTCATTCGATTGGAAATTAAAAGTTCTAGTGCTCTTTAAGAGACCAAAAAAATGGAGAGCAACTAGGCCCCCTCCCACGCTCATTTTTTCCCCATAGTCATCCAATCAAAATTTTGAGATAGTCATTTTGTTCAGCATGGTTGAAAATGTGATAACTATGTCTTTTAGGAGGACTTAATCCCCGAAGTCCCCAGGGGGGGGGAAGCTGAAAGTTATGAACTTTACCCAATGTTAACATATAATATTGGCTATTGGGAAGTATATAGATGCTTTCAGAAGGATTTTTTCTGGTAGTGGGGGGGAAGTGGGTTGGGTATTATGTGGGAGGATCTTACCATGAAGGAAGTTTTTATGGGAGAACAGACATTGCTATGAAGGGGCGCCGGATTTCCCAGCATTATTTAAATAAAGATCAGAAATTATATATAAGAAAACAAGTTTTTTAACTGAAAGTAAGGGGCAACATCAAAACTTAAAATGACAGAAAACATTAGGCATATGATCGGGTTCATCCCCTAGTCAATACTTCGCTCTTTAAGCCAAAGATTATTTAGTACTTTCATAAGAGCTATTTATTTCAATTTACGGCATTTGTGATTAAGGGGTCATTTTTAAAGAATTGGAACAAAATTCGAACTTTAGCTTAAAGAGTAAGCTATTGACTAGGGAGCGAACCCTCTAATATACGTATTAAAAATATAAGAATTTAGAGGTTCGTTACGTAAGTTAATTCGTAAGCTACGTATATTTACTACTAATAAAAACGTTCGTAATTAAAATTAAACAGGTTTCAAGAAAGCCATTTAACCAAATAAAAGTGAAATTAATATTCAATTTTTTTTTAATTATTCATGCACAGTGAGCCAAAATCAAAACCTGCATTAATTCTAAAACGTTCAAAAATTAAACAAAAAAACAAGTTTTTTTTTAACTGAAAGTAAGGAACGACGTTAATACTTAAAACGAACAGAAATTATTCCGTATATGAAAGGGGCTGTCCCATCCTCAACGCTTCGCTCTTTACGCTAAATTTTGACTTTCTCACAACTCTGTTTTTTTTAACAATGAAAAACTTTAGCGTAAAGACCAAGGCGTTGAGGAGGGGACAGCCCCTTTCATATACAGAATAATTTCTGTTCGTTTTAAGTTTTAACGTCGTTCCTTACTTTCAGTTGAAAAAAACTTTTTGTTTTTATTTAATCTCTTACAAATATCATGGTTGCTTTTCTGATAATGCACACCCCCTTCTTCCTCCTGCTTCAGATACATAGATTTCATTAAGCCGACAGTTATTCAGATCAAAGTATAAACACATACTGAACAAGTACTGACAAAACTCTCCAAAAGTGACCCCTCGTACCTCAGTGCCTCTAGAGTGTAAATGTTGTGCTACTTAATCGCTCCGAGGCAAAATAATAAATTTAATACAGCTTTTATGGAACAAGTATAATCACCTACGGAACTTGTAATTTATTCGCCAGGTTCGCATAGGTATGGAATCGTCTCCGGAGACGCGGACATAGGTTAACTTTTTTTGTGTGGAGGAAATAGCTTTTTGTCAGTACTTGTTCAGTATGTGTTTATACTTTGATTCAGATATAGCAAAGCATAATCACCTACGGAACAAGTACTGACAAAACTCTTCAAAAGTGACCCCTCGTATCTCAGCGCCTCTAGACACAAAATGTTGTACTACTTAATCGCTCCGAGCCAAAGTACTTTGCTCCGGCCAATAATTATGATAGAGCGTGATTCAGGAGACAAGTGACCGGGATGAATTGTGTAATTCCGTAGGTGATTATACTTTGGTTGCCAGGTTCGCATAGATATTGAAAGGGTCACTTTTTTGTGTGGAGAGGATAGGTTTTGTCAGTACTTGTTCCGTAGGTGATTATCAGTGCTTCCATTCTAGAGATTTCCCCAATAGAATGGGGATTTTTTAGGTCTTTTAGGGGTGAACTTTTTCATTTAGGGATTTGGGGATTTTTTGGAAATTTTTCAAGTTTTCTGGATTTTTTAGGGAATTTCTAGGGTTTCGGCCCTAGAAAATCCTCTTCCGACCCAAAAAAGGAAAAATGGGACGGAAGTAGTTTTCCGTCCCATTTTTCCAGAAATTCTGGACGCGCTATAAAGGGAGTTAAGGATCTTTTGCACAGTCGAATCGGAAGCGCGTTATGGCCTTATGTTTAAATACTTGTCTATGCTATATTTTCTATAGCATTTTTTTTATTGTGTTTGAAATGTGGAGGTGGAAATTAAGTTTTTGGTCAAGCGTGAGACCTAGGTAATTAATATGATTATCTTCTGGAATAGTTGTTCCATTTAGAGTTAGTTTTGCATTAAATTGGTTCCGCTTTCGGTGAAATTGGATTATTTTTGACTTGGTAGGTGCAATGGGTAAATCTGAATGTTGAGAGAATTTTTCAAATTGGAAAAGTGACTTTTGCAGATTTGACTGTGCTATCTCAAAGGTGTTGCCAGATGACCATAGCACCAGATCGTCAGCAAATTGTAGATTCGTGTTGGGGAGGTTCATATCCCAGAGATATAGGGAAAAGATGAGGCAACTGAGGACTGCTCCCTGAGGTAGGCCTTTGGTTATTGTCCTTTGGGGGGAAGAGGCTGAGCCAACACAAACAATGAAACTTCGCACTTCTATGAAGGATTTTATAAAAGATAACAGCTTGGGGGGTAGTCCAAGGTTTGCAAGTTTGTTTAAAAGGATTTGGTGGTTCACATTGTCATATGCCCCTTCAAAATCTAGGAAAGCTGCAACTAGGACATTATTATTTGAGAATCATTCATTTATTGCATTTAATAGCAAAATGAAAGCATCTGTTGAGTAGTGGTGTTTCCTGAGTCCAGTTTGATTGTCAGGGATCATATTATGTTTTTCAACAAACCAGAGGAGTCGGTAATAGATCATTTTCTCCATTATTCTCCCCATCACAGGAGTAATCATTATGGGCCTATAGGACTTAGGGTTATCTTTGAGTTTATTTTTCTTTAGGATTGGTAGGAGGGTTGAACGTTTCCATGTAATGGGGAACATAAAAGATGCCGAAGTGTGATTATAACAATTTAGCAGTTCCTGTTTGTATGAAGGGGTGAGATTCCTTATCTATGAAGGGTGTATATTGTCATAGCTGTCCCTAGTTTTGGTCCTAATATGATGTATTGCATTATTCATTTCCTGGATTGAAATGGACTAGTTATATACTCGGATCCTGGGCGTGGTTGGTAACTTGGGCTCATAGGATTTCGGGACATTTTGCTTCGACTATTTGATTACCTAAATTACCTTAAATCGTAGCTTTGAGCAAATTTAAGGATTTTCCATCCCTGTAATGCTCCGTGATGACATCTAATGTTTTTTTTTTGTTTGTCGTGATTCACTTGCTATATTCGGGTTGTAGACTCAGCAGCTTCCCAGTTGTAGAGGAACTCCTGATGTTGCCAATCTTCGTCAAGTCTTCGCTTGAAGGCAATCGTCGAGTCTGCAGACACCGTATCTTCAGAGAGCTGATTCCACAAGTTGGTTATTTGTTGGCTGAAGAAATGGCTTCTCTCTCAGATAGAAGAGTGCTTCTTGAAAATTTTCATTGAATGTCCTTGATGTTAGCTTATTAACAAAAAGAGTTGCAAATAGATTAGCTTTTTCATTATCGTTGTCATAATGGGTATTATTATGTACAAGATCATACAGGAGTTGGTTGGGGGAAGTCTTTTTCCCACAGATGTGGCTTATGACTTTATGTATAATTGGCTCATGTGTTTCTCTGGAGAGATTATTTGCAAAATTATTCCAGTAGTTATATTTAGCATCTATTATAGTCCTTTTTAGATTGGATTCTGCTTGTAATTTTTTAAAATATGTAGTAGGCGATGGTTTTTTTAATGCTCTCCTAGCTGCCTTTTTTGTTCTCCATTTATTTTAGCACTCATTTGTCCACCATTCTTTGGGAATTTGTTTAGGAAAGGTTTTCTTGGGTGTTGTCCTGGGGATAGCAAGATTAGCTGTATTTATTAGTAAAGATGCCAAGACTTCAGCATGTGTGTCAACTGTTGTGTTTGAAATGCATGAATTTTGGGTGAAACTTGTGATTTCATAATTTAGCTTGTTTTGGAACATAGACCAATTTGCTTTAGTGTTGATATATTTGGAGGTATGTGATAGGGTTTCAGTAGGTTCATTTAGGGAGCAAACTATAGCAAAGTTGTCAGTTCATAGACTATCAATTTTATTTATATAAATTTTATTCAAAATTTTTAATGACACAATTTGTAGGTCAATTAAAAGATTCTGCCACTTTTGGGGTTGAAATATATATTCAGGTTTGGAGGGGTAGCAACAGCTAATTCAATATTATTTCAAGGCATATGCTCAGTCAATTTACCAGCTTTATTTGCTGGATTATTCCCCCACAAAAGGCAGTGGGCATCGAAGTCTCTGCAAATAATGATATTTTTTAACATATTAGAATTATTTATATAGTTTAAGAAATCCATGGAATCGGTAGTTTGGCCATTAGGGCTATAAAAGCTTATTATGGAGGTTTTTGTATAATTCAGCCAAACACTGATACCAATTGCATCAACATCATTTGTAAAATCTGGAAAGTTGATGCCACAGAATTTTATATTATTTTTAACTATTAAAGCTACTCCAACTCCTTTTCTCTCTGATGATCTATCCTTTCTGAGGATAGTATATCCCAGGGACTTAATTTGTTGATTTTGGGTAAAATGAGTTTCTTGGAGGCAAGCAATATTAATGGAATTATTATTCATAAAAGATACTAGTTTATTTATTTTATTTTCTGTAAGTGATCTTACGTTCCACTGGAGTATTGATGTGTGTTGTGTTGTTGATTTATTTTTCATATGACTGAGTATAAATGTTCAGCTTTGTTAATAGTAAAGCGAGATCTTTTTCTGCTTGAATGAGCATATCATCAGGGATGTAGATTTTTGCCAATTCTGCAATGATTTTTGTTTTCTGTATTTGATGTATGTTCATGGCCTGAACTGCATTACAGTTTAGAATGAATAAGCATATATTTGGGGATTGCATGTTTGGTTGTGCATCCTGTTTGTCAGTTAAGGGATTAATTCCTGGTAGTGTTTCTGGTTTGTTTCTTCTTGGGAAGGGAGCCAGGCTGACCTCATCTCACCGGACAAGGAGGCTTGTTGACTTGGCGATTCCTTCTGATAGGGATGTGAGCTAAGGGGCTTAGAGGATGGTGTTTTATACGGGGTACTTGATGCATTGGCGGCATTTGACTTGGGGGGGTTTAGGTTGGTTTCATAATGGGCTTTATTTGGTATTGTCGTGCAGCATTTGCTTCCATTGCTGCAAAGGGGTATGGAATGACCTTCTCTGTTGCTATATGGAGTGTCAGTGCCATTTTCTTATATGCAGGGCATAGTGATTTATTGGTAGATTCATGTGGGCCTTTGCAATTGATAAATGTAGGCTGAGTGTTGTTGCAAGTTCTCAACTCTTTAGAATGGAATGTTTTACAATTACTACACTCTAGGAGAATTTCATTGCATTTGTTTGTTGTGTGTCCAAGTTTGAGACACTTCTGACACTAGATAGGCTTTGGTTTGTATTCCTTTTGCGGTTTTATTTGCCCAAATAGGAATAACTTTTCTGGGATATTAATTTTTTCCTTCAGTGTAAATAAGAAGGATCTACTTGTTTTTAGGCCATTAGAGTTAGGTTTACCAAGTTGGGTAACATCTTCAACTGGGATGGTGTTGCCAGCCCTCTCTGAGAGCCCTTCTTTTAACTCCTGAATGGGTATTTCGGGGGGAACATTATAAACTACCATTTTTGTTGGGGAATGTTTTGGGTTCCATTTAGATGCATTAATTGGGGTATTCAGAAGGGATTCTAGATTAATTATTGTGTCTACTGATTTCTGATCTTGGACAGCTATTAGCAGAGATCCATCACGGTGAATATTAAGAGAGAACATTGATTTTAGCAATTTGAAAGTTGCAACTCTTATTGCAGTAATCTTTTTTATTTCAAAGTTGGCAATAGGTGAAATTTTAAGGTAAATTCCTAAGTTTTGGGAGAGAGGATCTTGGGCGGGGAGAGGGAAAATGATTTTGATTGGGGAGATTTTTCTCTTTTTTAGAGCTTCTAGAAAGGACCTCTTGAAACCCATCATCATCATTTATAGTGACATTAGCCCCTAAACTGATTATTGTCCTATTCTCAGAATTGGAGCTATCATACTTTGTGATAGTGAGCTTGACCAGTCAAGATGGGTATCGATTTCACTGGTATTTAGGATGGAATCTGGGGGACATTTTTTTGGATGACTTCTAAGCATTGCCTATTGGAAAAAGCTTTAAACTAAAACAAGAAAGGATATTACAATGATAACAGACCTTCTGCACTCTACTGTGGAAAAAGTTTCACCATCCATAAAAGAAACACCACAGTATGGCCCTGAAGAGGATTTGAGCACGATTGGTTCGGTAAAACTACTGATTAATTGAGATAGTAATTCACAAGAAATTTATTTTAAATTTTTAAAATGTTGCTGCTGAGTGCCTGATCTTTTCTTCTATCTATCTTAAACAATATTATAAATTAGATTTAATCTATGTTCTCCTTCATCTCTGTTTTTACTAAATGGTCTTATGTCACGCTAGAGTGTATACAATTTTAAATTTAAACAAATAGCAGGACACAAATCCCTAGCTAAGTGCAATTACAATCATGGATGCAGTGCTTATGCTGCAAAGTACATAAAACTATACGGAGTAGGTTCTGTACTAAATTTAAAGATGCCCTTTAGTGAGGTACTAGCTCCTCACAATAAAACAACACATTAAGATCGCTGAACATCAGTATTATTTGGGTACACATTGTCGAAGTCACACATTACTCTTTGGATTTTACTTAGCTCGTGCAAATAGCGCAAATTGGCAAGTTATATCAAGAATTAACAGAGATATGAACAAACTACAAAAACGGAAATTGATCAAAGGTGTAGTTTAAAAAAGGAATATCTATGTCAAAGACCAGACCAGATCAAATACATTCCTTTATATAAACTTAAGCATTTACTTCTTAATTATAATATTTATAGTCTTTTTGTAACTTTCCCATAAGTTAACAAAGTTTTATTTCACTGATTAGGTTTAGAGTCAAAGTTTGAGTGAATTTTTGTGCATTCAGATTTGATTCATATCCAAGTGTAGGCAACCTTTACTGAAAATTTCTTTTGACGCACAAGTTATTATTTTTTTAACAAGCTTACTCCTCTTAATAAAACTTAAGTTCTGGCAAGCACTGGCGTTATATTTAGATCTACACAATACCCCAGGTAACCATTTAAAATGGAAGCTCGAATTCTACTGAAAACTCATTGTAACTTTAATTCACTTAAGCCCCATAAAGCTACACACGCTTCTTTACCACCCAACTCTATTCTAGTATCTCTACTAACTCCCTCCAAGTGTCACTAACTCCCTCCTAGTTCCTTTAAATTTTTTTCTAATGATCTTGCCCCAACCCGCTCAAGAACTTTCGGATTTTTATTTGGCTTTAGCTGGATTTCATAAAAGTCATCAAAATCACTTTTCACCTTCACATATTCCTAGTCTTAGCAACTTTGTTTTCTTTGAAATAATTTTAAAACCTATTGCTGCCGCCTAGACTCACAAAATCACTAAAAGTTCATTCATTTAGCTAACATGTTTGTCAAGGATACTTAAATTATCAGCATATGTCTAAGAAATTTCAACTTCTCCTATTGATTTCATACTCTCCCACTACTTTTGCTGTTCTCCTTAGGACCAAGTCAATCAAAATGATCTATATAGAGAGAGATAGAACTCAACCTTGCGTATCTTCTGATTATGTACGAAACAACCTAATCTATTTTTCTGGTATAACATTTAATAGAATCTGATCTGTGCTACAGCTCTTTTATCAGCTAAATCAAACGCTTGTTCATAAACTGTAAACCGAAGGGATTTAATGAATCTGACACATCTAAAATCATTCATCTAAGAGTGAAAATTTGGTCAACGCATCCTATCCCCTTTCTAAAACCATATAGTCTCTTAATACTTCATCTACGGCATTTCTAAGTCTAAAAAGTATCTTCATACAAAATTATTTGCTTCCTACAGATACTAAGCTAATGCCTCTATAATTTTAAACTTACTCTCATGAATTTTCTTATAGATTGATTCAATTAGAGTTTTTCTAAAATTGCAAGATATTTTCCCTGTTTTGAAAATAATATTCCTAATCTTTAGTAGCTTGTCTCTGCCATCACCATGTGTAAAAATCCAATTTTTCTCACTATCAGCACCTGAGACTTCATTATTTTTATTTTTAGTTCTGTTACTAATTCTTTTTAAGAAAATATTTCTTCTCTCTCTTCCAATTGCAATACGCTTTTTCATTCTTTTCTATATCTTTTCTTGAAACTCTAACACATTTTGAAACATTCTCAAAGTCTTGTGTCGATATTTCTGTAACTCTTTTCTTATCACTAATTAAAGCCACCTTCTTATCTTTAACTGAAAAAGTCCATATTGACTATTCCCTCTAAATTTATTAAAATACCAGTACAATATTGTATTATTAGGGTATCTGGCTGCATATTCTAGATCTTCAACACTTTTACACCTCCTTAATTTTACACTTCCAAAACTTAACACTTAACACCTCCTTCATTGATATTTTTATGCTTTCTTCACTTTTTTTTACCTTCTTAAACATTTTGAAAATAAGTTTCAACAATCCTAAAATACTTACTTGCATCAAAATACATCTCTCTAATGTGCAAATATGTTCTCTAAACTATATATACCCTAAAGAATTTTCCTGCTGCTTGATTTTGTCGACGTTGCTTTTTGCTGTAAAATTTATTTGAACAAAATAATGGCGCATGGCAAATGCATGGAGCTTATTTAATATGGACTATATTTGCAGTTAAGGGTGGTTTCGGGTGTGGGATGAGAAGGAAGGGGGTTGAAGTTGTTAAAGTAATACGAACTTAATTCTGAATTTTTATTAAGTTAAAATTTTTTAAGGCATATTTTTTATGCCTTATACTATTTTTTATGCCTTATACTTATACTATTTCTTGAGTTATACTTATACTATTTATATAAAATTAGGTACAACGAGATATACGGCTAGAAGACATGTGAGAAAGAGCATCACTACAGATCTCAGATGAGATTGCTGGACAACAACATCTGTAGCATTTCTGCACATTTGTAAATGTTATCATCGAAACAAAATCGAGTTTGGATCTGGTTTAGAGCTCCTAAGTATAAAGATTGTGCAGCTCTGAGGATCTTTTCAACTGCATCTTTTCTGTTTGTTTTAAGTTTGGTTTATACTTCAATAGGAAAATACTTTTTTTTCGTTTTAAGCTTAATTTTCACATTCAATCTTTGCATTACTCGCTTTACGATCTATTTATTCATTTATGTTATTACTTATTGTATGTTTTTGCTATGATTGTTTATTTAATTTCTGTTTGTTTTGGGTTTCATTTATGTTTTAATAGTAATTTCTGGTCGTTTTGAGTTTGAATTTGAAGAGATATTTGTATCTGCTGAGCTTATGTTTAAAATAGCCTTTACTTTTCTTTACAAAACTTATTTTTCGGAAAGTTTTTTTAACTAATAATAATTAAACATTGGAGCCTTACAGCCTTTACTATAGCCAGCGTTTCCTCTCATAGCATACAGGCCTGTATATATTTAGTTCTTTAACCATTTACTAGAAAAATATGCGTCGAAGAATCATCCATTTTACTAGGATTTGTTTTCTTCTTGAACTTCATATTCTCAATGTTGCTTTTTTTCAAACCGCAGATTTCATTTACGATTTGATGTAATCATACCGGCCACTTTTTTCCTAGCTACAGATGTTGTTGTCCAGCAATCTCATCTGAGATCTGTAGTGATGCTCTTTCTCAAATGTCTTCTAGCCGTATATCTCGTTGTACCCAATTTTATATTAATAGTATAAGTATAACTCAAGAAATAGTATAAGTATAATGCATAAGAAATAGTATAAGGCATAAAAAAATATGCCTTAAAAAATTTTAACTTAATAAAAATTCAGAATTAAGTTCGTATTACTTTAACAACTTCAACCCTCTTCCCTCTCATCCCACACCCGAAACCACCCTTAACTGCAAATATAGTCCATTTTAAATAAGCTCCATGCATTTGCCATGCGCCATTATTTTGTTCAAATAAATTTTACAGCAAAAAGCAACGTTGACAAAATCAAGCAGCAGGAAAATTTTTTAGGGTATATATAGTTTAGAGAACATATTTGCACATTAGAGAGATGTATTTTGATTCAAATAAGTATTTTAGGATTGTTGAAACTTATTTTCATAATGTTTAAGAAGGTAAAAAAAGTGAAGAAAGCATTAAAATATCAATGAAGGGGGTGTGAAGTAATAAGTTTTGGAAGTGCAAAATTAAGGAGGTGTAAAATTGTTGAAGATCTAAAATATGCAGCCAGATACCCGAACAATAAAATATTGTACTGGTATTTTAATAGATTTAGAGGGAATAGTCAATATGGACTTTTTCAGTTAAAGATAAGAAGGTGGCTTTAATTAGTGATAAGAAAAGAGTTAAAGAAATATCGACACAAGACTTTGAGAATGTTTCAAAATGTGTTAGAGTTTCAGGAAAAGATATAGAAAAGAATGAAAAAGCGTATTGCGATTGGACGAGAGAGAAGATTTATTTTCTTAAAAAGAATTAGTAACAGAACTAAAAATAAAAATAATGAAGTCTCAGGTGCTGATAGTGAGAAAAATGGGATTTTTACGTATGGTGATGGCAGAGACAAGCTACTAAAGATTAGGAATATTATTTTCAAAACAGGGAAAATATCTTGCAATTTTAGGAAAACTCTAATTGAATCAATCTATAAGAAAATTCATGAGAGTAAGTTTAAAATTATAGAGGAATTAGCTTAGTATCTGTAGGAAGCAAATAATTTAGTATGAAGATACTTTTTAGACTTAGAAATGCTGTAGATGAAGTATTAAGAGACTGTATGGTTTTAGAAAGGGGAAAGGATGCGTTGACCAAATTTTCACTCTTAGATGAATGATTTTAGATGTGTCAGAGTCATTAAACCCCTTTGGTCTACAGTTTATGAACAAGCGTTTGATTTAGCTGATAGAAGAGCTGTAGGAAAAATCAGATTCTATTAAATGTTATACCAGAAAAATACATTAGGTTGTTTCGTACATAATCAGGAGATACGCAAGATTGAGTTCTATCTCTCTCTATATAGATCATTTTGATTTACTTAGTCCTAAGGAGAACAGCAAAAGTAGTGGGAGAGTATGAAATCAATTGGGGAGGTTGAAATTTCTTAGACATATGCCGATAATTTAAGTATCCTAGACAAACATGTTAGCTAAATGAATGAACTTTTAGTGATTTTGTGAGTCCAGGCGGCAGCAATAGGTTTTAAAATTATTGCAAAGAAAACAAAGTTGCTAAACCTAGGAATATGTGAAGGTGAAAAGTTATTTTAATGACTTTTATGAAATCCAGCAAAAGCCAAATAAAAATCCGAAAGTTCTTGAGCGGGTTGGGGCAAGATCATTAGAAAAAAATTTAAAGGAACTAGGAGGGATTTAGTAACACTTGGAGGGAGTTAGAAGAGACACTAGAATAGAGTTGGGTGGTGAAGAAGCGTGTGTAGCTTTATGGGGCTTAAGTGAATTAAAGTTACAGTGAGTTTTCAGTAGAATTCGAGCTTCCATTTTAAATGGTTACCTGGGGTATTGTGTAGATCCAAATATAACGCCAGTGCTTGCCAGAACTTAAGTTTTATTAAGAGGTGTAAGCTTGTTAAAAAAATAATAACTTGCGCGTCAAAAGAAATTTTCAGTAAAGGTTGACTACACTTGGATATGAATCAAATCTGAATGCACAAAAATTCACTCAAACTTTGACTCTAAACCTAATCAGTGAAATAAAACTTTGTTAACTTATGGGAAAGTTACAAAAAGACTATAAATATTATAATTAAGAAGTAAATGCTTAAGTTTATATAAAGGAATGTATTTGATCTGGTCTGGTCTTTTACATAGATATTCCTTTTTTTTAAACTACACCATTGATCAATTTCTGTTTTTGCAGTTTGTTCATATCTCTGTGAATTCTTGATGTAACTTGCCAATTTGCGCTATTTGCACGAGCTAAGTAAAATCCAGAGAATAATGTGTGACTTCGACAATGTGTACCCAAATAATACTATGTTCAGCGATCTTAATGTGTTGTTTTATTGTGAGGAGCTAGTACCTCGCTAAAGGGCATCTTTAAATTTAGTACAGAACCTACTCCGTATAGTTTTATGTACTTTGCAGCATAAGCACTGCATCCATGATTGTAATTGCACTTTGCTAGGGATTTGTGTCCTGCTATTTGTTTAACTTTAAATTGTATACTATACGCCTTACGGCGCCTTATTGCACCTTACTACACGAATGTGAACAATTCCTAAGTATTATTTTATTTTTTACCTTTTCCGTATTACTCAAAGTACATCTCAAGGAACTTTCTATCCTTAAAGTTCATATTTTCGTCATATTTTGAAAGATCTGTTGACTGATATCTCTTCTTTTTTTCAAACATTTTTATTAACATAAACACAAGTCAATATGAAAACAAGTCAAAGCAAAAATAATGCTTGAAAAATCGACCATTTGGATATCATTCATGCGAATCCATTAAATTGGGGTGTTGCAAAAGTAGTAATAAAGTAGAAAATAATAATGGCAAAGAAAAATAAGTAAATAACATGTCTCCATATTGTCCCGAATCCGGAATATGGCACGGGAATCTATCAGACAAAACTGAACTTAACTAGTTGATAATTAAGAAGTATTGTTTTAAACGTTAAAGGAACATATTTTGGTGCAAGTAAATGGTCCTAAGTTGCAAAATAAGTCGTCTTGAACAAATACTATTAAAAGTCGTCATAACGAGGCTTTACTAATTACTAGTGATTTGGAAAGAAGTCAGAAAATGGGGGAACCTGTAGGGACTTAGGTATTGAAAATGGGGGATTTCTAGGGATTTTCCACCAGCCTCTTAGGGATTTAAAAAAATATGAAGTGGAAACACTGGTGATTATGCTTTGATATATAGGCTGGGGAAGAAAAGACGGATTAAAATTGAAATAAACCAAATATATTCAAAATTGCCATTTCCCAAGTAGGGATAGCTCTGTGCCTCGGTTTGTTGAGTAAATCACAAGGGGCTCTGCCCTTGGGGTCCCTGACGCCTGTATACTGGTTTCGTTGTGCATTTTGGCCTTTGGCTTGCTTTGACTGCTATTGTGCTATGTGCAAATTTTCCCACATTCCTGCATACTGCAACTATAAGTGCTGAGAGTGCTTAGCAACCCATTTTTACCCTGTTTTTAAAATTAGTGCTGTGCCTGCTTTTGAATTATATTGCTTGCTTATTTTATTTTTGACTGAGGGCTCCCTCCTCTTATTGTTGCTTATTTGTTTTATTTATTTGACTTTTTACTTCTTTTGTGAGTTTATATTGTTGTTTTACCTGATTTTTTTTAAACCTTTGGGTTTTTTTTGGGGGGGAAGACTTACAGGACAATTAGGAGTAGGCCTAGTCCTGACACCCCTGACCCAAATAACTCAAGTGTTAGAATTTTGGCTTTAGGCGTTGAAGGTTCAAATGAGACCACTAGGTTGTTGACATTAGGTAGTAAAACAGTCATTGCCAAAAAACTTTTTGAACACCTCCATAATTATGAGGGCAGTGGCCATTATGGTTCAATGTTAGAAAGACTTGGACCAGATGGCTCCATTATAATAATAGCTGCAAACTAATCAGTAGCTACAGCTATACTTTCAATTTCAGATATAGCTGTAAATGGTTGTAAAGTAAAGTTTGTGCTGGGTCCTAGTTCCAAACCTGCTTGATAAGAAATAGAAAAGGAATTGTTTATATCCCATCTGAGGAGGTCACCCATCTGGATGACTTTGTTAAGGAGGTCCAAGTTAATAATAGAATAGAACATGTGACATTGGCCTTTAAAAACCCAAGCCCTTCAGTTATCCCCCTGGTTTGCACCTTCAATCAGGATGTTCAGTTCCCTCTGAAAGTCTCTGTTTGGGGTGCAAGGTATACAGTTAAGCAGTTTATCCCCCGGCAATACAGTGTTTCAATTGCCAAGGTTTTGGCCACATGGCTTCAAATTGCCGCAGAGGCAGAAGATGCCTACTATGTAGTGGACAACACACTCATAATGAATGTCTCAAATTAAAAAAAAATAAACAAGATCAGGTACTCAAGTGCCCTAAGTAAAGTGGTAACCATGCTGCTAATGCTAGGGAATGCCCAGTATTCATGGAGAAGAAAGCAATTGTAACCTATTCCTTCACTAATAATGTCCCCATAAGGACTGCTACCAAGGTCCTGAAGAAGGGACTTCCAACACAAACCAAACATGTCCCTATGGCCCATAAAGACTCCTTCCCTCCTTTGACACCTAACCACCTTCCTGTTGAGGACCTGAATAAGAAATATATGACCATGTTTGAAGGTGTTACAAAGCAGATCTCTTATCTGGCTGAGACAATAACATCACTTTGCAAACTAGTATCTCAGATGATGCCAGCTAATCTTCAAAATGCAGTCCTTAGCCTGTCCAACATTGCTGAAAACCTAAACAGAGTTGAATCAAGCCCTACAACCTGTAACAACTCTCCCCAAACCAGCAGCCCAAGGGCCCCTGAAAGAAAACGTAAAGGAAAAGACTCTACACCTAGCCCAGAAGGTAGTAGTAATAAGCTACAAAGACCCAGGTTAGCTCCCTCACACACAAATGACTAGCTCCCTTTCAGTTTTCCAACTAAATATCCGGGGATTCAACCAAGCCAAAAGAAAAGAACTCCAAAATATTTTAGTCAGGCATGCTCCTGATATTTTCTTACTTCAAGAAACTTTCTTAAAACAGGAGAATACTCTCCATGATTTCAAGGGATACAATATTGCCCATTGGGACAGAGTCCACAAAGCAGGTGGTGGCCTACTGTCACTTGTGAAAAATGACCTAGCTTTTAGAATACATGACCCCAGTCCACAAGGGGAAATGGAGGTAGGCATAATTGATATAAAACTACTGGGAAGTAACAAGTGGATTAGTATTGCTAACTGTTATGCCCCAAAGACAAATAATTTCTCCCTGAATCAATTCAAACTGATTATGAATGCATGTGACCCTGTGAAAATAATTAGTGGTGAATTTAACCTGCACCACAAAATATGGGATACTGTATCGCTAGAAGATCCAATTGCAACCCCTTTAACTGATTACATCCTGGAACCCATAAATAAGTTGTCCCTTGTCACCCCCAAGGACCTAAATACACGGCTGAACCCTCAGACAGGCAAGTACTCAACCATTGACCTCACTTTCACATCATCAGATATTGTAAATAGTGTAGAAATTCAGAAACCCTGTGACTTTGATTCTGACCACGATGTTCTATCATTAACACTAGAGATCAACTCAGTAAGGTCAAGGTTCCAACCAGTGAAATTCTGGAAATTCCAAGACAAACTCTGGAACTCCTGGAAACACAACTTAAACCAAAAGGCTTCAGAAATTAAGACAAGTGAACAGTCAGTGGAATCATTATCCAACAAGATTACTTCAGCTATAATAGCTTCTTCAGAAATAATATTTGGTTACAAACAACCTCATCCCAAGAGACAAAATTCTACTCCTGGATGGAACAATAAATGCCAGAAAGCCTACCTAGAGAAGAAAAAAGGAAAAAAAAACTACTCTAGATACCCTCAATTGAGAATAAAATTGTTTTCAAGCAAAAGACAGCAGAATTCAAAAAGAAACTAAAGACTGAGACACAAGATGGATGGAGAAGGCTCATTGAAGACAAATTTGGCCACAACACCCCCGTTCGAGAGCTATGGAGAAATTTTCAGGTCTTTTCAGGTAAAAGAAAAGGAAGAACACCCATCCCTGCAGAAATACAGATGGGAAGGACTACAGAATTTTCAACCAATGGGAAACTTAATCTCTTCTTAGAAAAGTTTCTGAAAGTATATACACCATCACAGCTCACACACCATCAACTCAGTCTCAAAAACGGTACTGTTCCATTTTCTCACTTCAGCTTTCAGGAAGTTAAAGACACCATTTCAAAGCTCCAGCCTGGTGCAACTGGCCCTGATGGAATTCACAATTTAATGTTGAAAAATTTGCCAGATACATTTGTTGAGCTACTGACAGAGTTATTCAATAGATCTGTAATAGAGTCATCAATACCATCTGAATGGAATAAGGCAACAGTGATCCCACTTCTCAAGGCAGGAAAAGACCCTAGGATGGTTGATTCATACCGCCCCATATCACTCACCTCTTGTGTTGCAAAACTAATTGAGAGGGTAATAAAACAAAGAATTTTAGCCCCATTATCAGATTACTCTCAAATTGAATAGCTCGAATGTCTCTCAGGCAGGAGCATCACAGATGCCTTATTTAGACTAGAGCATCTGATCAAACAAAGCTTCAAAAAAGGAAAAGCCGCACATGTGATCATTTTAGACATGGAATCAACATTTGATAGAGTAGATGTGAGGCAACTAATCAGAAAGCTATCTGTAATGGGCTTACCAGACCTACTGGTAAATTGGATCCACCAATTTTTGATGCGCAGGAAGGTTTAGGCCTCCTTGGGGTGCTCCTACTAAGAGTTGAAAAAGAAAGCATTTGATATTGGACTCCCTCAAGGGGTTCTTCTCAGTCCACTTCTCTTCTTAGTTTATTGTCATGATATAAGCCTGGAAATTGTCCTTGGAGCAGAGCTTTTTCTGTATGCTGATGATGTTGCAGTTGTGGGGAGAGACCCTGCATGCTTACAGTCAGCCTCTCAAAAAGCTGTAGATATGTTATCAACTTGGGCAAAAAGTAATAATATGGTCTTCTCAAGCCATAAGTCAGTTAGTGTGTTTTTCCACAAAATGCATAACCTGGATGCTTTCAAACCACTGATGAAACTGAATGGACATGGGATTGTGGTTGCAGAACATGCACGCTTTCTGGGAGTTGTGGTTGACCAAAAACTGACATGGAAACCCCATCTGGATGAGCTGATTGGCAGTCTCAAACAAAGACAAAACTTCATTAATGCTCTCTGCCTTGGAAGAAGAGGAGCCCCCACAGCCTTTGCTTCAACTATTGTCAAGTCAGTAGTGATATCTAAGATAGACTGTGGATCATTTATATATGGATCTGCCAAGAAATATCTCCTGAAGAAACTTGACAATACCCTCCACGCAATCTTGCGAACAGCCCTTGGTTGTCTAAAATCAACTCCTATTGCAGCTATGTACTGTGAAGTGGGGATCCAGTCCTTTCACTCCAGAAGAAAATATCTTCTCGCAAGATATTTTGCAAAAAAGATAAGACTCAAGAACCACATTATCTACAAAGGAATCATTAGCCACCACAACCCTGGTGTCCGCTACAAACCAACAGAGATGCCTTCTTTTCAGAGATTCCTTTGCCTTCCTGGCATGGAAGAGTTCATAGAGAATGGTAGGCTGACTGTTAATTTGGATGATGATTCTCCCAGTGCCTCCAAAGGAATTGGGGAATTGATTATTCCTATGATCAGCATTGAAAAAAAGGAGGACCTCCCCCAAGCTGTGATGAAAATCATATTCCTGGGAAAGTTGGCAGAATACCAGGACTACATCCAAATTTGCACAGATGGCTCTAAGACAGAAACAAAATGCAGCTGCGCAGTAGTTATACCCTCCCAGGGCCTGTCTCTTTCCTACCGTTTACCCCCCTACCTGACAATTTTCTCTGCAGAACTTATGGAACTTAAGTTTTCTCTTCAAGCCAAACAGAGACCAAAAATCGGAAGTATATTGTTTGCACTGATTCACTGTCAGCTCTAGACTACCTTTCATACCACCAGCACCAATCAAGAAATGTCGCCATGGAGATTGTAAACCTGGCTACACAACTTGCAAGAAAGGGTATATCAATTCTATTTATATGGGTTCCAGCACACTGTGGTATAAAAGGAAATTAATTAGCAGACCAGGCTGCAAAACAAGCCTCCCATCTGGGTCTGATCACTCAAACCCCTATTACTGGACCTGAATTCCTGTCTTCAATCAGTTCAAAAATTTTGGAGGAAGAAGAGGCTTGGCTCCGTTCTTTCCATACCCAGCTCCTGGATTTGTATAATTACAAGCAGCCATCAAAAAAAATGTACCTCTCATCCCGCATCCTTTCAACTTGTCTCTTTCGTCTTAGATGTGGCCATGCAAGGACTAAATCAACTCTCTTCCATTGGAAAATGACCCCTACCCCCAACTGCAACACATGTGAAGTGTACGAAGACATACGTCACAACATCTTCAACTGTAGAAAATATGAAAAGGAGAAGGAAATACTAAGGAATTGCTGTGAGAGGGCATTTAAAGCATTCACAATGCGCTCTGTTCTGGGACATCACACGTCTTCTCCTTGGGCTACACAACTAAGCACAAACCTTTTTGGTAGATTTTTTAAGACTACTGGTTTGGTTAATTCCCTTTGTTTGTTTTTTTTTTTTTTTTTTTTTTTTTTTTTTTTTTTTTTTACACCCTTATATTAGCTCATTTTAGAGTCATCAGAATTTGTATATTTTTTCCTTTTATATATGTTCTATCAGTTTTTTTTTTTTATTTGACGCATGTGACAGGAATGTTGTATATTGGCATTATTTATTTAATTGTGTTGAAATTGTATTTTAATTGTTTTATGACAAAGCAGTGCCGAATTACTCTGATTCTTGTTTTTCGACGCAGGCATTTGCTACATGTGAATGACCCCCTACCAACAGCACAATAAGTGATACCTGAAATGGCTCAATGAATATTGACTAATGTGACACCCAAGCAAGCTGGTGATTACAGAAGGCACAGAATAATTGAGTGATACGAACGCATATGACTGATTGGTCCAACGCGTCAAACCCCAAACAACAACAACATATAGGCTAACCCTAGGGACATAAAAAGTAAAAGAAAACAATGAATTTTTTACTCACAGAGGACTAAATGAAGAGGAGGAAATAGGTATTGGCCTAGATAGCCACCTGGAGAGAAGGAAACTTGTTAAGAAAACAGTTCTTGGTAATTTTTTACCAAATCATATTATTGACTTACAAATAAATTAAATATACCACTCAATGCCTTTTTTATGCTCTTTCCAAATATAATAATCATTTTTGTCAGAAATGAATTTCACCCCCACCCCTATATACCAATTCAGGGTATATATTTGCACATTAGGGGGTGGGGGCAAATTTCATTTCTGATGTAAATGGGAGGTCCGTTTAAACTTTACCCCCACCCCCTAATGTGCAAATATATACCCTGAATTGGTATATAGGGGTGGGGTGAAATTCATTTCCGACAAAAACGATTATTATATTTGGAAAGAGCTTAAAAAAGGCATCTAGTGGTATATTCATTATTGGTAAGTCAATAATATGATTTGGTAAAAATTTACCCAATTCTTACTTTATAATATGTTGAATTGTCATAGTTAACACATTGTGCATCCAGCCTTGCTATACTGCTACTACTACTATTAACAACTCACCACAGCACCAAACTGCTTGAGGCCAACACAGCTATGCATGCTCCTCCTCCACCCAATTCTGTTCAAAGACTTTCTTTTTACACCTGCCCACAAAGTTCCTATTTCCTTTAAATCTTTCTTTATGATGTCGTCCAACCCCAGACAGAGACAACCTGCTTTCAGTTTAGCCCTAGATGATTGGCCAAGAAGAACAATCTTTGGTAATCTCTCATCCTTCATCTGCACAAAATGCCCTAGCTACCTCAACCTTTCTTTCATTATAGCTGTAGAGAGCAGTATTGGACCACATTTTTCCTATAGCATATTGTTTGAAATACAGTCAGTCAGCCAGGTACCCAGAACAATACTTAAGCAATTTCTCTTGAAAACATCTAGCAAATCAGCATCTGCTTTTTGGAGCATCCATGTTTCAGAACCGTATATGACCATTGTCATCACTGTATCTTCTAATATTATTTTACCACCAACCCCCATAATGTGCAAATATTTAGCCCAAATTACATATTGTTCAATGTATTATGCACCTTTAACGTATTTTTCTAGTTTTAGTTTTGTCACAGTTGATTCAATTTACAGGTACACAGACTGAAATTACTGAGATGTATTTTTAAAATAGATAGAAAATATGTAATTTGGGCTATACATTTGCATATCAGGGGGGGGGGGGTAAAGTATAGCAGGTTGGTATTCAAAATGTGTTAGCTATGATTATTTTGCAAATTATGAAGTGAAAATTGTTTTCTTATAATTGAAAATATATAATTTGGGCTATATATTTGCAGGTTATGGTGATTCGGGGTAAATTATAACAAGGCTGGATGCAAAATGTGTTAACTATGATTATTCTGCATCTTATGAAGTAACAATTGTTTTCTTAACATGTTTCTTTCTCTCCTGGTAGCTATCTAGGCAAATACCAGGAAAAATAAAAAGAATACAATTCTTACTTTATAATATACATAATAAAAATTGTTAAATAATTTTGCATGCAACCTTGATATAATTTACCCCCCCCCCCCCCCTAATGTGCAAAGATATAGCCCAAATTATAAATTTCCCATCTATTCTTCCAATGCATCTCAGTTGTTTCAAGCTGTGTACATGTAATTAGAATCAACTGTGACTAAACAAGTTATGGGTGGCTGAATGTATTGAAAATATATATAATTTACCTTAATTCTGACTGGAGCAATATTAAGGTCTATACAGGATCTGTTATGCTCCATGCTAATGATGGGAATATAATATAATGTTGCTATGTTAAGGGCCCAGTAATATGCCATAAGAGAGATTTGCTGGAGAGATGCAGTTTAAGCCCACTTGGTAATAGTGACCGTAAGGTAGGTATGATCCATAAGAACCATTCTTCAGTGATTTGGAGTTGACATTACTGCACAACAGCAAGTTTGGATAGAGTGTACAATATGGTTGGGAATGACAAGCTGCATCAACGTCCTAGCAAGACACTCTTATGAAAAACTTGCATCAATAGTCACTAGGCGGCTGAATGGGACAAACAGTCCCACTCATATTTCCATGGCTTGCTCCTATATTCTTTGTCAAGTCTAGACTGGAAGGACACAGTTTTGAGAGTAGTCACTGTTTTGTCTTCGAGGCTATTCCAGTCATGAATACTACAATCAGCAAAATAGTTTTGCAGTATTTGTGTCTGCAAAGTATGTTTAAAAAGTTTTTGTCATGCTTGTTTAGAATCCAGTAAACAAGCAAAAAAAAACACACCAAAATCTCAAAGATGCTATATGCAAAACCGGTTTTTTCTTCCTAATGAGGTATTGCTCACTCTCTGACAAAGATTTAAACTTTAGTCTTTTGGGATCAAAAGAGGAAAAAGGGTACCTGGTTTAGGTTATGTATTTGATATATGCTATGCTTCACCCCTACTCCCCTAATGTGCAAATATATAGCCCCAATTTGTTTCTGAACTATTATATTTTCATCCTATTTTGTTTTATATCATTAGCATTTACAAAACTTTACTTCTCACATGTTTACTGGATTCTAAACAAACACTGTTTTTGCAAATGGCCTCTTGTATGGTCTGACTGGCATGTTTTTTGAAGAGAGTATTTGGGCTACATGCTTGCACAGTCTGGGGGGGGGGGTAAAGTATAGCAAGGCTGCTTGCAAATTGTTTTAACTATGGTTATTCTCTATATTATGAAATAAGAAATGTTTTCTTAACACATTTCCTTCTCTCCAGGTAGCTAACTAGGTAAATATGATAATATATAAGAAGTTTCTATAAATCAGATTAGGTTTCCTCTCATGTTTCCTTTCATTTTTGTCAACATTATAAAACTAACCAAATAGTATATTTTCCTCCAATGTTGAAATTAACTACAGGCAATACTAAATTCTATTGAATCAAGACCGCAGAAATCAATTTAAACAAAGAATTTGGAGATGATTAATGGAGAAATGTGCTGTTAGGGCTATGTATTTGATTGTCAAGATTAAGGGGTGTGTTGTCATTGTGTTGAGGGAAGGGTGCTAAACAAATTTAACTTGTCCAATTAGTTTCCTTCCAGTACTAGTTTATAATCACTTCTCCTCAGATAGGAACCCTGTTAAATTCTGTGAATAACTTTTAAACAACTCAGTACATATTTAGAGTAATAGAGTATTCAGATAGCTACAAAACGAACTTACCTCCATTCCTTAAATTGCAGGCAGGATGAAATTCTCTAGAATCAAAATTTCATCCTGAATCCAAATATGGCATTTGTTTCCATTGCAAATTAAATTTTAAGCCCTTTACTGGCCCTCAAAGATGATACCTTAACCTTTTATTTTAGATGCAGCGTACTGAGTAATGATGGCTGATTTAGCTCATAAGTTTGATTGTATTTATGTTGATTTTTACCAGGTATTTGACAAGGTTTCAATACCTCTACTGCTGAAAAAAACACCAAAATTATGGGATTGGATTGAGAACTATGGCTTGGATTACAGATTTCCTCACAGAATGTTAGGATTAACAATGCAATATCTAACCAGTGTAATGTTTTGAGTGGAGTCCCTCAGGGTAGTTGCTTGGGACCAGTTTTGTTTTGCATATTTATAAATGATTTGCCACAGAAAAAGATTCAGAAAGTTTCATACTCGTCACCAAACCATGAGACAAAACAGGGTATACTTACTTAGCTGTATATAAAAACTGTCTCCTTTAATGAAACTTCTTGACTTCCCACTCACCACAGCACCAAACTGCTTGAGGCCAACACAGCTATGCATGCTCCTCCTCCACCCAATTCTGTTCAAAGACTCCCTCTTTACACCTGCCCACAAAGTTTCCATATCCTTTAAATCTTTCTTTATGATGTCCTCCAACCCCAGACAGAGACAACCTGCTTTCCGTTTAGCCCTAGATGATTGGCCAAGAAGAACAATCTTTGGTAATCTCTCATCCTTCATCTGCACAAAATGCCCTAGCTACCTCAACCTTTCTTTCATTATAGCTATAGAGAGCAGTATTGAACCACATTTTTCATATAGCATATTGTTTGAAATACAGTCAGTCAGCCAGGTACCCAGAACAATACTTAAGCAATTTCTCTTGAAAACATCTAGCAAATCTGTATCTGCTTTTTGGAGCATCCATGTTTCAGAACCGTATATGACCATTGTCATCACTGTAGCTTCTAATATTACTTTACCCCCAACCTCCATAATGTGCAATTATGTAGCCCAAATTATATATTTTTCAATGTATTATGCACCCTTAACTTATTTTTCTAGTTTTAGTTTTGTCACAGTTGATTCAATTTACAGGTACACAGACTGAAATAACTGAGATGCATTTTGAAAATAGATAGAAAATATGTAATTTGGGCTATACATTTGCATATCAGGGAGGGGAAGGGGGTAAAGTATAGCAGGTTGGTATTCAAAATGTGTTAGCTATGATTATTTTGCAAATTATGAAGTGAGAATTGTTTTCTTATAATAGGAAATATGTAATTTGGGCTAAATATTTGCAGGTTATGGGGGTTGGTGGTAAATTATAACAAGGCTGGATGCAAAATGTGTTAACTATGATTATTCTACATATTATGAAGTAAGAATTGTTTTCTTAACATTTTCCTTCTCTCCAGGTAGCTATCTAGGCAAATACCAGGGAAAATGATAAGAAAACAATTCTTACTTTATAATATACAGAATAGCCATAGTTAACAATTTTGCATGCAGCCTTGCTATAATTTACCCCCCCCCCCCTAATGTGCAAGATATAGCCCAAATTATAAATTTCCCATCTATTCTTCCAATGCATCTCAGTTGTTCCAACCTGTGTGCATGTAATTTGTATCAACTGTGACTAAAAAAAACAAGTTATGGGTGGCAGAATGTATTGAAAATATATATAATTTACCTTAATTCTGACTGGAGCAATATTAAGGTCTATACAGGATCTGTTATGCTCCATGCTAATGATGGGAATATAATATAATGTTGCTATGTTAAGGGCCCAGTAATATGCCATAAGAGGGATACAATTTAAGTCCACTTGGTAATGGTGACTACAAGGTAGGTATTATCCATAAGAACCATTCTTCAGTGGTATAGAGTTGACACTACTACATAACAACAACTTTGGATAGAGTGTACAATATGGTTGGGAATGACAAGCTGCATCAACGTCCTAGCAAGACACTTATGAAACTTGCATCAATAGTCAGTGGGTAGTTGAATGGGACAAACAGTCCCACTCATATTTCCATGGCTTGCTCCTATATTCTTTGTCAAGTCTAGACTGGAAGGACACAGTTGTGGTTACAGTCACTGTTTTGTCTTCGAGGCTATTCCAGTCATGAATACTACAATCAGCAAAATAGTTTTGCAGTATTTGTGTCTGCAAAGTATGTTTAAAAAGTTTTTGTCATACTTGTTTAGAATCCAGTAAACAAGCAAAAAAACGCATCAAAATCTTAAAGATGCTATATGCAAAACCGGTTTTTGCTTCCTAATGAGGTATTGCTCACTCTGTGACAAAGATTCAAACTTTAGTCTTTTGGGATGGAAAGGGGGAAAAGGGTACCTGGTTTAGGTTATGTATTTGATATATGCTATGCTTCACCCCTACTCCCCTAATGTGGAAATATGTAGCCCAAACTTGTTTCTGAACTATTATATTTTCATCCTATTTTGTTTTTTTTCATTAGCATTTACAAAACTTTACTTCTCACATGTTTACTGGATTCTAAACAAGTACTGTTTTTGCAAATGGGCCTCTTGTATGGTCTGACTTGCATGTTTTTTGAAGAGAGTATTTGGGCTACATGCTTGCACAGTATTGGGGGGGGGGGGTAAAGTATAGCAAGGCTGCATGTAAAATGTTTTAACTATGGTTATTCTCTATATTATGAAATAAGAAATGTTTTCTTAACACATTTCCTTCTCTCCAGGTAGCTAACTAGGTAAATATGATAATATATAAGTAGTTTCTATAAAACAGATTAGGTTTCCTCTCATGTTTCCTTTCATTATTGTCAACTTTATAAAACTAACCAAATAGTATATTTTCCTCCAATGTTGAAATTAACTACAGGCAATACTAAATTCTATTGAATCAAGACTGCAGAAATCAATTTAAACAAAGAATTTGGAGATGATTAATGGAGAAATATGTTGTTAGGGCTATGTATTTGACTGTCAAGATTAAGGGGTGTGTTGTCATTGTGTTGAGGGAAGGGTGCTAAACATATTTAACTAGTCCAATTAGTTTCCTTCTAGTACTAGTTTATAATCACTTCTCCTCAGATAGGAACCCTGTTAAATTCTGTGAATAACTTTTAAACAGCTCAGTACATATTTAGAGTAGTAGAGTATTCAGATAGCTACAAAACGAACTTACCTCTATTCCTTAAATTGCAGGCAGGATGAAATTCTCTAGAATCAAAATTTCATCCTGAATCCAAATATGGCATTTGTTTCCATTGCAAATTAAATTTTAAGCCCTTTACTGGCCCTCAAAGATGATACCTTAACCTTTTATTTTAGATGCAGTGTACTGAGTAATGATGGCTGATTTAGCTCATAAGTTTGATTGTATTTATGTTGATTTTTACCAGGTATTTGACAAGGTTTCAATACCTCTACTGCTGAAAAAACACCAAAATTATGGGATTGGATTGAGAACTATGGCTTGGATTACAGATTTCCTCACAGAATGTTAGGATTAACAATGCATTATCTAACCAGTGCAGTCTTTTGAATGGAGTCCCTCAGAGTAGTTACTTGGGACCAGTTTTGTTTTGCATATTTATAAATGATTTGTCACAGGTAATTCAACATAGCAAAATCAAAATGTTTGCAAATGATGTAAAGCTTTGTAAGGGCATATTTTTCCTAGTTTATGTGGCTCTTCTACAGGATGACTTAAATGTGTTGGTTCATTTGCTGTAATTTAAATTCATTGTTTACTAATCAGGAAAAATGCTATATAGTAAATTATTTCATGAATGCAGAAGCATACCAGTATTTTATTAGTGATGTAGTGATAAGTTTGGTTGATTCTATTAGGGACCTTGATATTGTTTTTGATAATCAATTGGGTTCTGATAAACAGGCATTAGGTGTATTGCATTAAGCAAACTACAGTTTGCTTTGTATCTAAAGAATGTTGGGGTGATGATTCAGGTAGGAGCTGTTCCACCTCTTTTCCTAGATAAAAAATCAACCCCTTTTTTATACCCTAATTGTTTTTTTGGGAGGGGGGGGTCCTGTCCTCTTCCTAGATTTTTAAAAAATAGATTTCCCTCCTCCCCCTAAATTTTATTGAAATGGCACAACTGAAGTGAATATAATCTCAGCTTGGAGTTTCACAAATAGACCAGTTTTCCCTTAAGTATTTTTACCCCTCCCAAAAAAGAAAAACATTCAGAAAGTTTCATACTCGTCACCAAACCATGAGACAAAACAGGGTATACTTACTTAGCTGTATATAAAAACTGTCTCCTTTAATGAAACTTCTTGACTGCATTCAATCTCTGAAATAATTAGATATGGTCACTTGCCTTCAGCTAAAAAAAAATCTTATGCATCCTTGGGAGCATCTAAAAGCAAACTGATATATCTGATCTCCAGGTTGCCTGTATAGAATCATATCATAGTTTCCAGATTAGCTATTGACTGGCTGAATTTCACTAATGCTCTAATTGATGAAAAGTAAGGTTTATTTTATTTGTTATTACCACTTTATTATTATTAAAAAATTGAGTGTTAATTATTGATTATTCTGATGTTATTGTTAATTATCCATTTATTGTTCTTGCAGACTTGGGTAGTAAAAGTCTTGAATTGAACTTTTCAATGGATCTCCTTATTCAGGATTACTTGAAGATCTTTCATGAAATAGCATCATTGTTTCAATACAATGATTTGGAATTCAGTCTTCAAAAACAAATCCAAAATATTCAAGATTTAAATGCTCAACTGTGTTCACTGAGAAGGCAAGTTGTTTAAACACCCTTTTCTTAATCCATAATGCTGTATCAAACAAAGATTAGATAAAAAAAACTTTACGCTAAAGCTCAAATTTTGTTCCAATTCTTTAAGAATTACCCCTGAATTATAATGGCCATTAACTTGAACAAATTGCTCTTTTGAAAGTGTTAAAAAAAAGTTTAGCATAAGGAGGGAGGTATTGATAAGGGGGTAAACCCCCTCATATACGTAATAATTTCTGTTTGTTTTAACTTTTAATGTTGCTCCTTACTTTCAGTTGAAAAAAAACACATTGTTTTTTTTTATTTGATTTCTGACCGTTTTTTAAATAATGCTGGCAAATCCGGCGTCCCCTTCTTGGAAAAATTCTCTTCCCTAGGGGAAAGATCCTCCCAGGTACCCCACACCAGAAAAAAATACCCAGCCCTTCCCCCAGTGACTGTGAGGGATTAAGGCGTCCTCTAAGGCATATTTATTAGATTTTTCGACTATGCTAAACAAAATGGCTATCTCAAAATTTTGATCTGGCGACTTTGGGAAAAAATCAGTATTGAAGGTGAGTTGCCCTCCAATTTTGTCGTCTTTTAAAAGAGCACTAGAACTTTTAATTTTCGTTCGAATAAGCCCTCTTGTGACATTCTAAGACAACTAGGTCGATACAATCTTCCCTGGGGGAAAAAATAAAATAAGCATGCATCTATGATCTTTCTTCTGGCAAAAAGTACAAAATGCCACATTTTTGCAGATAGGAGCTTGAAACCTCTTCAGTTGAGTTCTCTGATACACTGAATCTGATGGTGTGGTTTTCATTAAGATCCTATTACTTTAGGGGGTATTTCTCTTGTTTTCGAAAATAAGAAAAATTTTCTCAGGCTTTTAACTTTTAAGACTAAACTTGATGAAACTTATATATTTAAAATCAGCATAAAAATTTGATTCTTTTGATGTATCTATTGGTATCAACAATCTGTTTTTTAGAGCTTTGGTTACTATTCAGCTGGGTTAGTCCTTACTGACAGCTTGTTACCACAATCTGTTTGAAAATATAAAACATTAAGCTTTGCTGGGTTATGGGCATGGGCAACTTGAAATAGACTACAGACGGCCTATGTTTTTGCATGCTTCTTTCCATTCTACTTGTAAAACTTTCCTGGTGTTTGTGAGGCATTTCAAATAGGCCAAACAGGTTACTTAGTTCTATTTCTCTATTACCAATATTGATTATAATAAATATTCATCTTCATTTAAATTTTATTATTCGTTTTCTATGAGGTATGGCTTGTTAGGTGTTTCAGGCAGGCCAAACTGGCTATTTATATCTACTTTCCTGTTACCAGCATTGATTGTAATACATATTCTTATTAATGTAAATACTGTAAGGCGTTTTCTATGAGGTAGGGCTTCCCAGATCTTTCAAGAAGGCCAAACTGGCTATTTACTTCCCTGTTGCCATCATTGATTGTAATAAAGATTCTTCTTAATTTAAATTTTCTAGGGTGTTTTCTATGAGGTTTGGCTTTGGAGGTGCTTCAAGAAGGCCAAAATGGCTATTTACTTCCCTGTTGCCATCATTGATTGTAATAAAGATTCTTCTTAATTTAAATTTTCTAGGGTGTTTTCTATGAGGTTTGGCTTTGGAGGTGCTTCAAGTAGGCCAAAATGGCTATTAACTTCCCTGTTGCCATCATTGATTGTAATAAAGATTCTTCTTAATTTAAATTTTCTAGGGTGTTTTCTATGAGGTTTGGCTTTGGAGGTGCTTCAAGTAGGCCAAAATGGCTATTCAGGTCTACTTCTCTATTATCAATGTTGTTTGTAATAAATATTCTTCTTAATTTAAATTTTATAAGGCTAAGCACCAACTAATATTCAGTTCTTTTCTCTACTGTTCAGTATAAAAACATGAATTCTGACTTGAAATGAGTATATTTTGACTTACCGTGTAGTAATTTCAATTAGTGCATGCTGTTTTAAACTGCACAGACCAACAATTATGGAAATCTACGACTTTTATGTCAGCAACTTTGTCATTCAAATTTGTATTGCCCTAATGCAGAAGTCATCAGTGAGCGAACCCACTGTTCTGGTAATATTTAGCAAATCCCAGGGCAATAAATGTTAACTAAATAAGTTCACAGGGCAATAAGTCACAGGGCTAGTGTAAAGGTAGCAAAGTGCCAGTTTTAGATACTAACAAAAAGAAGCTTTGATAGATTGCAAGGAAACAAATTTTTTTATTCTGAATGAGATGAATATACAACTGAGGCTTTTATGTGCTCTGAGGTATGGTGGGTGGTGTGACTAGGCAGTGTGATGCTGCTGTTAAACATACTTGCCCTGAACCCCTTTTCTGCTGTAGTCTCAAATTTCCATGTAAGAATTTCTTAGTCAAAGTTCTCTTATAATTGTTACTGTTATAGTTCATAAAGAGGAAGGCCTATACTTACTTAGTTTGCGCTTCGATAAACATAGACAGGAATTGGTGAGTAAACCAACTTCTTTTTTTTTCGATGTCTAAGCCATCAGATATACCTTGTAGCCAAAGAGAGATAAGAGGTCTAACTTTTGATTTGATTGCTATTGCCTGTAGCATTTTATGCATCAAATGTTATTCATTATTAAATATCTTCTTCAAGTTCTGAAACCCACCAAGATTTCTTTGTTGAATACAAACTTTATTATATAGAAGTTGTGTCGAAAATTTCTATTTTTTCAGATTTTAATATTTAGAATTCATATTCTGAAAAAATTCTGAACTCTCCTCCTGATCCAGAACTGAGACGTCTACAGATACTTACCCCTGTGAAAATCTAATACATTTTAGTCTGAACAAAACTCTAGAAAGTTATTGTGAAGGTATTAAACAACAACATAGATATAGTAAACAACATACAACATAGTAAACAATAACACAACATAGGTAGTAAACAACAACAACAACATAGAACACTAGAAACAAGGACATGTGTTTATTCTGTATTTATAAGTCATGGTATTTTAGCTAACTAGTTCTGCAGCTGGTAAATCTTTCACTGAGTTGATTTTGCTGAAAAAGTTCTTCATAAAAAAAAATCTAGGAAGGAGAGCAAGTAAGCATTAACTTTGCCCCCCCCCCCTTATGCATGTTCCTAGCCTCAATCAACTGAAACCCATTGAAACTTTTAACGTAAAAATAATAATAATCTTGCTGGAAATTAATGGCCAGAGGTTTGAAAGACTTTGGCTGTAAATCTTTAATAGAATTTAACTAAGCTCTCTTAATGTTATTTTTCTTTTATTCTTTGAATCTTTACTCTTTTTTTATGTGGTTTCTTTGCCCTTTTCTCGCTTAGTTACATTAAGGTGCATGATATTAGACTAGCTTTAATTGTTTTTGGGGTGTACTTCATCAGGTTTATACTCAGATTGTGTTATTTCCTGTTTGGTCCATCTCGGTCTGTCTCTATTGCTTTCTCTTTCTGTCTATATCTCCCTTGATCTATCTATCTGTTCCTTCTTTTCTATTTCATACTAAAAGGCTGTATGTAGTTTTTTTTTTTTTTTTGACATGTCACATGCTAAGCCCCCATCCCATTCTGTTTTGTAGCTCTTTCAGTAAAGTAAATTGTTAATACTCTGATTGAAATTTAGTCAAGTTGAACTTAGGCGAAGTTTTAGTTAAATTGAAGTTGAATGTACGAAATTTCTTGAACAATTTGAAGTTTGGTTGCTCATTTGTTTTCTTTTTTTTTATCTCTACCATTTTATCAAATTTCAGGGTTCCTGCTTCTAATCCAGTTTTGAATAGTAAACCTCTCTTAAAATTTGCACTTGAAAAGAAGATTGCATACTCACTACAGGAAGATTTTGAAAAACTGAACAAACTAATGTAAGTGCGGGCTTAACTCTTTATTGTGAATAGAAATGTTGGGTTGTTGTAACTTATTGCTGTCATTACTGGACTTTTTGGTATGCTATATGTCATAACTTTTTATTCTGGCTAGGACGAAATAGGATGTTCCTTCATTAACTAGAGCAGTGGTTCTCAAACTGTGGTACACGTACACCTTGGGGATACGTAAAAATTTCTAGGGGGTACTTGGCCGGCCAGCAAAAAATGAAACAACCCTTTAGCTCTAGGACTGGCAATTTTATTTGTATTTTTGCATAAGTTTACTTAGTACCAGTAACTGAAAAAGGGTACCTAAACCGTTTTGAGGGTAAAAAGGGGTACAGTGTCTAAATAAATTTAAGAACCACTAAATTAGAGTAACGAGTAAGTCAATACAAGCATGTCAAAACTCAACTTGGTAACAAAGAGCCCAGAGTTCGAACTGAGCAACAGCAACAAATTGTTAGGTGTGGACTTTGATTCTGGTAATGATACTGATCTAAGCAAGGAGAAGAAGAAATATAAAAAAAAACAAAATGAAACACACTTATTTAAAGTACCGAGGTCAGTGAAAATGAGATCTGATTGTTTGAGCTGGGTAAATGGAAACTTACGCAGCCTTAAATATTTAATATATTTTTTATTCAATAAAAAGAAACCTAAATATATTTGAAAAGTTAAGAAAAATCCAGGACTCAATTATAATGAAAAAGACATCCATATACAAAATTAGCAAAAAATAAGCCCCAAAAATGTATCACTAAACAACTCGTCTGCTGAGAGCGGTTTTGCCGAATCTGTTTTTCCACAGTTCCAAGAAAAATGAGTCAGAAAATTTTGACATCGTATCCCAGAATTAGTTGTAGCTAGAGCCCTAACGTCTAACAGCAATGTCAATTAGACCATTCGAATGATAATTTTTTTTACACAAGATAGCGTTTCCGAATCTTTTTTCCCGAATCCGTTTCTCTGAAATTCCGAGAAAAACGAGTTTGAAAATTTTGATATTTGGACCTTAGAATTAGCTGTAGTTAGGGCGCTGACGTCTCAAAGCAATGTCAATTAGACCATTCTAAAGAGAATTTTTGAACATAACACAGCGTTTCCGAATCTGTTCCTCCAAAAGTGCAAGAAAAACGAGTTTGGAAATTTTGACATTTGTGTCTTGGAATCGGCTGTGTCTAGAGCGCTGAGGTCTTACATCAGCATTTTTTACCTCAGAATTAGCTGTAGCTAGAATGCTGACGTCTCACGGCAATGTCAATTAGACCATTCGAAAGAGAATTTTTTTACATAACATAGCGTTTCCGAATCTGTATCTCCAAAATTGTGAGAAAAACAAGTTTGAAAATTTTGACTATTGTATCTCGGAATCGGATATATCTAGAGCACTTAGGTCTTACAGCAATATAAATTAGATCATTCGAATGATAATTTTTTTTAACATAAGGTAGCGTTTTCGAATCGGTCTTCCCGAATCGGTTTTCTAAATTTCCGAGAAAAACAAGTTTGAAAATGTTGACATTCGTGTCTCGGAATGGGCTGTATCAAGAGCGCTGACGTCTTACAGTAATGTCAATTAGACCATTCGAATGATAATTTTTTTTACACAAGATAGTGTTTCCGAATCTGTTTTTCCGAAATTCCAAGTTTGAAAATTTTGACATTTGTGCCTCAGAATTAGCTGTAGCTAGAGCGCTGATGTTTTACAGCAATATCAATTAGACACTCGAAAGACATTTTTTTTTTATTTTTTTTTTTTTTACATAACATAGCGTTTCTGAATCTGTTTTTCCGAATCTGTTCCTCCAAAATTGCGAGAAAAACGAGTTTGAAAGTTTTGACATTTAGTATTTCGGAATCGGCTGTATCAAGAGCGCTGACGTCTTACAGGAATATCAATTAGACGATTCGAATGAGAATTATTGTTTACACAAGATAGCGTTTTTGAATATGTTTTCCCGAATCTGTTTTTTCGAATGTCCGTGAAAAACAAGTTTGAAAATTTGGCTTTTGTATGTCAGAATTGGCTGTATCTAGAGCGCTGACGTTTTACAGCAATGTCAATTAGACCATTAGAATGACAATTTTTTACACAAGATAGCTTTTCCGAATCTTTTTTTCCAAATTTCCAAGAAAAACAAGTTTGAAAATTTTTAAATTTGTATCTCGGAATCGGTTGTATCGAGAGCGCTGACGTCTTACAGCAATGTCAATGAGACCATTCGAAATTTTTTTTTTTTTTTTTTTGCACAGCATATCGTTTGTAACTCAGTTTCGACAAAAACTGCTATTTTCGGCAAAACCATACTGCTCTCAGGAGATGAGCTTAAGAAATTTTAAACTTTTTCTTTGTATTTTTCTTTAGGAATCAACAAATTGTTAATGTTTGATTTTTTACCGACGAAAAGAGCTGTCCTTAGGAATAGTTAATGTCCTTGGCACATTAACTATTCTTAAGGTATGTGGCAGTGTTGGGCAATAACTAGATTAAACGATATGTCGATATTTTTGCTTTCGATAATCGGTATTTCGACTTCGATATTTCTAATCATTTTTTTTGCTCAGATTAACTTCAGGTTTTGTCAGAATTCAATAACAAATTTGTAATTAAATTTAAGGTTAATTGTAATTAAAGAGTATTTTGCGCAATGTTTTCCAAATTTTGAATAAAATACAAAAAACTTCGATTATATGAATGAATATTACAAAAACCCTGGTTTGGAATTAGTCGGACTCAGTATAAAGAAAAATAAGCTACTGGCTATTTTTGTCTATTTACAATCAGTCGCATGTCAATATTTTCCCCTGAGAGTTTGTTCTGCCTTGCAGTGATTAAATAATATTAAAATAATCCACTGAAACCACAGATCAACATTGAAACTCTAAAGAACAGAAATTGTTCTATGAGGGGGATAACCCCTCCTCAATATCATGCTCTTCACACAACAATTTCTCTTTGTATTTTAAAAATCTCCTTACTCTAATAAAACGGCTCTTTTGTTTCAGGAGTTGTTCTCAAATAATTGGGGAAAAAAGTTACAATTAGTTTAAAAAACGAGGTATCGAGGACAGGGACCCACTCATCATACACGAGACAATTTCGGTTCGTTTAAATTTGGATGTTGCTCCTTACTTTTAGTTGAAAAAAAAGGATTTTTTTAATTTAATTAATTTCAAATAATGCCGGAAAATCCGTCTTGGAAAGCTCTTGAAAAGAAATTTCCTCCTTGGAAAGCTCTTCCAGAGTAAGATCCCCCTTCCCCCAGACAATTTTATCACTGCTGAAAAATCCCCCAGAAAATTCCGCCTGGAAAATTCTTTTGAGCCAACTTTTGTTTAAAAAAAAGACTTATTTTCATTTTAATCTATAACCGTTTTTGAAATCATGCCGGAAATCCTCTTTCCGTGGAAAATGTTTCTTGGAAATTCGCCCCTCCCTATGTCTCAATGGAAAGTTTCTCATGCGTAAAATTTCCCCGTAGAGAATCCGTCCCGTCAAAATTTTGAATGGATGACATTTGGAAGAAGGGGCGTGGGATTGGGATCTAGCTGCCTCCCAATCGTTTTGATCACAAAATGGGGAACAAGCACTGCAATTTCCGCTTGAGCAAGCCTTCTCCTGATCTTATATGACCATTGGTTTGATACGATGACCCTGACAAAAAAAAAAAAACATCCGTGATCTTTCTTCTGGCAAAAATTACGAAATTTCACATTTTTTCATATGGAAGCTAGAAACACTTACAGTAAGGTTCTCTGATATGCCGAATCTGATTGTGCGATTTTTATCTAGATTTTTTTTACTTTTTAGGAAAGTTTCCACCCTTTCTCAAAAGTCATGCAAATTTTCTCAGATTTCCATGGCTTGTGATGGGTACATGAGATTTGATGTATGCATTGTTATCAAAATTCTCTGCCTTAGAGTTTCGGTTGTTATTTGACCGAGCTACCCCTTACTTACAATTTGTTGCCACGAACTATATGATTAACTTATTATGCTTGGAATCCACTCTCAGAAAGGACATTGGTGGCGGACATGGACATTAATTTTATGACAAATTTGTATAGATATTTCTGGGACCCATATTGCAAGACTTGCATGACTTGAGTGGATCAGTTTTTCTTGAAACTAAATACTCCCTATTGAAAGTCTGGAAAGCCATGACAGATACAGCTGCTGACGAAGTTTGCCTTACACTGACTACTGAGACTTCATCATGTAATCCCCACAAACTGGCTTGATTCTGGATTGGCTGAATCGTAGAGTCTGTCATGGCACTTGCATCTGCTGATACAGATTCCAGTAAGGCCAACTACATGTCTCTTGCTATTTTGCTCTCAACTTGGAGAAGATGGTCAGGGGTAATATATAATTTCTTGAAACGCGAATTGAAGTATGTTGCAAGCGTGACGAGTGTGATCTGAACAAGAAATATAGGCCTTAAAGGTATTTTACCTAGCCCAGCCTTTTGGAGGTTCTCAGCAACATATGAGACTCTTCACTAAACGTAGTTTGAAAACAGGGTATGCAAACTTCTGAATACAGCTATGCATGCTGTGTATCAGCATAGGTAAGTCAATGGATTGAATACATTATTCTTCTTCTCGACCATTTACGAAACAATTTTCTCTGTTGGATCTTTTCTGCTGGATGTTCACTGGTAAATACAAAAAAAAACGAAATAATATAATTTTCGATATCGATATTTACGTTTCAATATTTAATATCGCCCAACACTCGTATGTGGACAAACCAAATAAAAATGAAAACGGTAGTTGGACTTACACCCAAAACAAAAACTTGGCCTGTACAAAAATATGGTAAGTCACAAAGTAGAATGAAATTTATCCAGATGTACAGTTAAATAAGATAAGATTATTAGAAAACCCAGTCTAGTACTATCGGCTGCCCCACAAGATGCAACAACATGTGGACAAACCAAATTAAAATGAAAACGGGTGGACTTACACCCAAAACAAAAACTTGGCCTGTACAAAAATATGGTAAGTCACAAAGTAAAATCAAATTTATCCAGATGTACAGTTAAATAAGATAAGATTATTAGAAGACCCAGTCTAGTACTATCGGCTGCCCTGCAAGATGTAGATAAAAATGATGAATTTGTCGCTATTTTGAAGTAGAGTAGACTGTTCACATGTTCTCCAAACAAACTTGAATACGGCTAATTTCTTCACAAACAACTCTTCAAATTAATGATAAAAGTGAAGCAGCCTTTTTCTTAAGACTTGTGGCTATAAATGTGAAATTAGAGAATCTTACAGCTATTTTCATTGAAGATATTAAGTATGACTTTAAGTTTGGCCTTTGCATTAGTATACATTTGGACACACTTATGCGGCTTGAAGTCTCAGATGGCAAAATTTTGTGGTCAGAGTAGTAATAAACTATGAACATCTTCAAGATTTTGGAAGCGCCTTGGACCTGATCTTTCCCCCTCCCCCCTGATTAGGGATGTGCGTAATAAATTTATTCAGGCGGGGTACAAATTATATAAACGTTGGAAAAACTGATATGGTTGTGTTGAAACACAAAAAAGGCATGTGAACATTTGTGAAAACTCTTCGAAGTTTTAATCTACCACTATGTAAACAGAAGACTACTTTATCTTCCAACTTCTTACTTTGAAGTAAGATAAAACTACTTTTTGAAATATAGAACTATGTATAACTAACTTTATTAACTAACTTTAAGTTTGTTTAAGTTAACTATGTAACTAGCTTTAAGTTTGAAATATATAACTAACTTTATCTTTACTTTGAAGAAGACTAATTTATCTTCTTACTTTGAAGTATTAGTCTATATTTCAAACCATTCGTTGTAATGAAAGATCTGAGTATGACCAATAGTAAGTGAAGATTAGTAAGTAATTGCAAGTAATTAGAAAGAAAGTGATAACTAAGAAACAACTGAAAACTAAGATGTGTAAAACTATAAAAGATGGAAGTTTGAGAACAATATGTAGGCAATGTAAAAGAACCTTCGTTTAATGGTGGTTCAAATCGTTTGACAATTATTTAGGTTAGAGTTTTCTATTCCAAGCTATGAGCGTAAAAACGGTGCATGGCTTTGGGAAAAGAAGGGAAAAACGCCCCCCGAAAATAGTTCTATTTTTGTTGAAAATATACCTCCAAGATTGACTTGTATGATAACCGATGAATAGAAATATTAGCCCACTTTATATATATATATATATATATATATATATATATATATATATATCGTTTATTAACCCATCAAAACAAAGGAAGATGAAGCAAAACAACAATAAAACAAAAGAAAACACCACTTCAAAATAAATAACACAAAATATAAAAAGCCATACAAAGTCAACAAGACAAAACTTGACAGTCCTTTACTGTCGTAGCAATTCAGCCCATGGGTGGCCGCAAATACACAAATTAAAACGCCGGGTTTGCCCTCCTATAGTATCCTCTGGGTATATTATATTAAACTCCTAGACATGTACCGGTTTCTTGCCCACGGGTGCACCCGCAGCAAAAACGTTGCAAACCTTTTAGCTCGAAGATTATGCCTATCACTCAGAGTAAAAATTCGTCAGCACGGGCCCAAGTATAGCAAATGAGGGAACACCATAGCGTTATAAAGTTGTGATTGAATTTGGTGATCAAATGCCTGCTTATTTGCAACGATACATTTGTAGGTGTACGACGCGCGTTCGTGGAAGTGAACCATAAGAAGTCGACGGGTTTCTGTAATTGAACACCTGAACGGGAGACCTAGATACACAAAAGAATTAGCTAGCTCAACTTCGGCATTACCTAATCGAACTGGCGCGTGCTCACTTTCTTTTGAATTAAAAAACAACACATTAGATTTATCAGCGTTAAGGGGTGACCGGTGTCGATGCACAAAAAGCATACAATTCAACTTGGATAATAGGTGGCTTCGAAAATTAACAGGTTTTAAAAGGAATGACGTACATTTATCAAGGCAGTGTTTTCATGTCTCTCTGTTAAGGGTTGTTACTTTGCTGAATAATTTACGGGTTACCAATTCTGAAGTTTTTTCAAGAAAGTTAAAAAGCATAGATATTAATTAATCTAGTGGCAAGAATCTGTAACATTTTAGCAAGAATCTAACATTTAGCAAACTCTTACAGGTGACTAGTTGTCATCAAGAATGTGTTGTTTGACTAGTAAGAAGGGAGTAAGAATTGGTTGAAGTTTTCAAATGAATAGATTGGAGCAAATGTTTCTATGCAAAAGGCCTTGTACCTTGATGGAGGAAAAGTAAAAAGAATGAGTCAGAGGTAATTTTAAATAAACTGGTAATTTTAAGAAATGAGGTTCATTTTGATTGAGGAAAATTTTATACGCGGGGAGAATTTTTCTGAAGAGGAACAGTCTGAGGAGGGAATTAGCTTACACAATAATTACTTGAGTTGCTAAAATAAACTTTCGTTAAAAACCTAATTCGAAACTTGATTTTTCATTGGGTTTGCCCAACTCGTTAAAAACTGAAGCATTTTCTCAGAAGTAAGGCCGTATTGAGAGGTGGTTTAACCCCTCTGGAATTTTTGTCAGACTCGTAGAAACCCAACCAAAATATATATAAACAAATTTTGATGGTTCCCCCCCCCCCCCCAAAAAAAGGAAACCAAACAGATACTGTCTTGCTTAGAAGTCATGCAATAAATGTTATTTGCCCTTCTATCCGTGGCTTAATTTCTTCAAAATCCTGGGGGGGTGGGTGGTAAAGGTGGAGCCAATTTTCCCAAATCAAATTAAAATGACAGTTAAAACTGAGGAATGATCCATATATTACCGTAAAGACAAAAATATACTAAAGAAAACTGCCTGTTTCTCTGGATACTTGTATTTTGCAGGCTTTTCTTAGTGACAAGATTTTTTGCAGAAACTAAATTTCAGCTGGGCGGGCAAACTGAGGTCTAGACGGGGGGGCAAAATTGGGTGTAGAGGGACCAGTTGCCGCTCCTGGCCCATAGCAAATGGCGCCCCTGTCCTCGTTCCGTTAAGAAATGGCTTGCAGATTATGGTGATCGGTGGTACTTCTAAGCACCACAATTACTTTTTGAGCCTTGACTAAATCCTGGTCTGTATTTTCTTCTTTCGTGACAGAAGCAATTGTACTCCTTACGAAATCGCGCATCGTTCTGTACATGAAGGGGTTAGAAAATTCATAAAGATGGGGCTTTCCTTTTATCTTTTGGCCCAGACTGACCTTAAAAAAAATGATTTTTTTTTATTTTGAAGAAACTCCTACCACGGTTTTAGCATTATCTAGACAGGATAATTTCAATGACAAGATCAGCTAAGAAGTATAAATTTATTTCCAGCATATAGTAATAACATACATATGTATAAATGCATTCGTTTCAGCATTTGATACTTTTTTTTAGTTTACGCAGTAAATAAACATTAATTCCGAATTACATTATCTTTGAATCCATGTATGCAGTTTTATTTACCTGTCAACTCGTTTAGAAATGGCTTTCGGATTACCATTTCATGAAATCTTCTTCCGTTCAGAATTTAGTGTAATAAAGCTTCCATATATAATTTTGATCTAGCCCCTATGCTACCATTACTGAAACATAAAACACAAAACTCCAATACAAGAACTCCTCAAACAGCAAACAAATACTTTTTTTCATTTGCCTGCCTCTATGGTAGGCCTATCGTATTTCTGTAACTAAATTCGGTACTTGTGCAGTCTGGTACCCACCGCTATAACTCTATGAAGAAATCCAGACACAAAACCTGCCAAACAGGCATTTGCAATAGAGAAATAGAATGCAAAGCGTGGTTTCCATTGCGTTTACAATATTTAAACTGTTGTTTTTTTGGGTTTAGGGGGGGGGAAGGTACCTTGGTGAGGTTACGTATTTAATATATGATATGTTCTACCACCCACCCACCCCCCAACGTGCAAATATATAGCCCAAATTTGTTTCTAAACTATTATATATTCATCCTTTTTGTTTTTTTTATTACCATTAAACAAACTTGACTTCTTTTGTGGGTACCATATTATGCACAAGTACCCTAAATTCTTATATCTTGTAATAACCAATATTTAGATTTTACCGATATGACACTAAACAAAATTTTAATCTATGAAAAACGAGGGGAGGGGACTTGGTCAAGATACAAAAATCACACTTCTTGTGTGATCACACACAAGAAGTGTGCCCTTATCATCAATAATTCTGTTTAAACTTGAGAGCAAATGTATTGCAGATTGGGAGTCAGTTAAAGAGAGAATACTTTCAGACTCTAAAGAATAATCTATAAAAGATCTAGGGCAAGGTGGATGGTACACAGTTCAGCAGACAAAATAAAGGACTCCAATGGAAGGAGAATATAAAAGTTAAGGTCCAGGGATGGAATGCATGAAGCTGCTCCACCTCTCTTACCATGGTCATATTCATTTGTATAAATTTGTCTCTGATTAGGGTTATTTTTTGAAATTTGTTTTGAAAAAATAGTTTTCACCACACGATGATATGGAATCAGGTTTTTATTTATAGGAATAAGATCATATTGACAGTATGGTCTGCCTATCTCCTCTGGAGGGTGTACCAGCACATAAGGCTGAAAAACTTTACTACAGCTTTTTGTGAAGCATCCTATAATGAAGCACAACTCATTTCAAAAACCAGTCTTATAGTTCGACCCCGTGAACTTAAACAAGTCACTTAAAATATATGGTTTCTAAAAGAATGAAAAAAAATCTGATATAAACTAAGAAAAAGGGCTTACATTTAGTAAAAATATAGATAATACCTAGAGCAGAGTCTTGAAAAATGGATCTGCAACACCAAAAATTTCGCGCGCAAAAAAAAAGAAAAAATGCGCCAGAAAGTTGGATTATCAAGACTGAGAGCACAATTTTGCATTCAACCAGTACAAAAAATTCAATGTTAATAGATTACCTATCCACTAGAAATCTGATGAAAATCTTCTAACACAATTAAAAAAAAGTAGCACTATAAAAAAAAACTGAGAAAACTATAAATTTTTGCCATAAAACGATTTACCTAATTATGACATACGATACATTACACATGCACATCAGATTTACTAAAACAAATTACAAGTTTTTGATGAAGCATATCTTTATTAAGCTTTTATTCAACTAAGACAAATGATAAAAATAGGCTAACTGTTCAACGCTTGTAAACCGAAATAAATCATTTTAAAATGTTGTTCCATAATATCAAAAATTTTTACGATCGCAAAAAAGTAGCTTGTGCTGGTCGTAAAAGCACATATAAAAAGAAGTGTACAAACTTGAACAATTTGTCTGTATTAAACAGTTCGTGGTAACGAACTGTAAGTAAGGAGCGACCCGGCTCAATGGTAACCGAAACTCTAAAAAACGGGATTTTGATACCAATAGATACATCAAAAGAATCAGATTTTAATTCTGATTTCAAATATATAAGTTTCATTAAGTTTAATCTTACCAATAAAAAGTTAAGCGCATGATAAAATTTTTACGATTTTCTAAAAAAGGGTGAAAGACACACTAAAAATTCTAGAACCTTAATTAAAATAACACCGAATTATTCAGAATATCAGATAACCCTACTTTCAAGGTTTCAAGCTCCTATCTACAAAAATGTGGAATTTTGCATTTTTTGCCATAATAAATATCACATATGTTTTTTTATTTGTTTTTGTTTTGTTTTTGTTTTTTTTTTCCCATGGGTGATCGTATCGACCCAGTGGTCCGAGATTATCATAGGAGAGATCATTGGAATCAACAAAAAAATTTCAATTTCTGTTTTTAATTGACCAAAAAAATGGAGGGCAATTAGGCCCCCTCCCACGCTCATTTTTTTCCCAAAGTCACCCGATCAAAATTTTGCGATAGCCATTTTGTTCAGCATGGTCGAAAATATGATAAAAATGTCTTTTAGGATGACTTGATCCCACACCGTCCAATGGGTGAGGTCTTATATTTATGAAATTTACTCAAATTTAAAATATTTTTTTTTTTTTTGTTAAGTATACAGAATTTTTCATAGTTTATTTTTTATTTTTGGTGGGGGAAGTAGAGGGTCGGGGGCTATATGGAAGGATCTTTCCATGAAGGAAGTGTTCATGGGGGAAGGGACATTGCAAGGAAGGGGGCGCCGGATTTCCCAGCATTATTAAAGAAAAAGATCAGGAATTAAATAAAAAAAAAACAAGGTTTTCAACTGATCAACTGATTGTGATTAAGAGGTCATTTTTAAAGAACTGGAAAAAAATTCGAACTATAGTTTAAAGAGCAGGGTATCAACTAGGGGGCGAACCCCCTAATATACGTGTTAAAAATTTATGAATATAGAAGTTCGTTACGTAAGTTAATTCTAAGTTACGTATATTTATTACTAATAAAAACGTTCGTAAATAAAATTAAACAAGTTTCTATAAATCCATATAAAAAAATATGAAATGAAATTTGTTATTTAGATATTCGTTTACTGATATAAAAGATCAAAACCTGAATTAATACGAAAATTTTAACAATGTATATAAAAAAAACAATTTTTTTTTAATTAAATTAAGCAGCGATATTAAAACTTAAAACGAACAGAAATTATTCCGTATATGAAGGGGCTCTCCCTCCTCAACGCCTCGCTCTTTACGCTAAAGTTTGACTTTCTCACAACTCTATTTTTTTAAACAATAAAAAAACTTTAGCGTAAAGAGCGAGGCGTTGAGGAGGGGACAGCCCCCTTCATATACGGAATAATTTCTGTTCGTTTTAAGTTTTAACGTCGTTCCTTACTTTCAGTTAAAAAAACTTGTTTTTTTTATTTAATTACAAAAAAAGACAATGACCCCAAAAAATAAATGCAGAAGAAAGATGCAACTAAGTTAATGCTCAGTCTAGCATCCATCCAACAAAATTTAGTTTTAATAAATCGACGATCAAATCGGAATCCGAAGAAATATGGAAATTTTCATTGAAATGTCATGGAAAAAAGGTTAAAACATCATGAATTCCGTCACAAATCAAACAGTTCGTGGTAACGAACTGTAAGTAAGGACCCGGCTCAATGGTAACCGAAACTCTAGAAAACGGGTTTTTGATATAAATAGATATATCAAAAAAATCAGATTTCAATGCTGATTTCAAATATATAACTTTCATCAAGTTTGGTTCTATCCATAAAAAGTTACGCGCCTGAGAAAATTTGGCTGATTTTCAAAAAAGGGGGAAAGACCCCTTAAAAGTTAGAAAACCTTGATGAAAATCACACCATCATATTCAGTGTATCAGAGAACCAAACTGGAGAGGTTTTAAAGCTCCTATCTAAAAAAATGTGTAATTTTCAATTTTTTGCCATAAGAAACATCACGGATGGTTGTTTTTTTTTTTTTTTTTTTTTTTTTTTTTTTTTTAGTTTTTTTTTTTTTTTCCCCAGGGGTGATCGTATCGATCCAGTAGTCCTAAAATATCGTGGGAGGGCTCATTAGAACGGAAATTAAAAGTTCTAGTGCCCTTTTTAAGTGACCAAAAAAATGGAGGACAACTGGGCCCCCTCCCACGCTTATTTTCTTCCCAAAGTCACCCGATCAAAATTTTGAGATAGCCATTTTGTTCAGCATGGTCGATAATATGATAAATATGTCTTTTAGGATGACTTAATCCCCGAAGTTCCCAGAGGGAGGGCTAAAAGTTATGAACTTTACCCAATGTTAACATATAGTATTGGCTATTGGGAAGTATACAGAAGTTTTCAGGAGGTTTTTTTTCTGGTAGTGGGAGGTAAGGGTGGGTCGGTGGTTATGTTGGAGGATCAGTTCATGAAGGAAGTTTTCGTGGGGGAAGGGAAATTGCCATGAAGGGGGCGCCGGACTTGCCAGCATTATTTATTGGTTATTGGGAAGTATACAACCATTTTCAGGAAGGATTTTTTCTGGAGGGGGGGAGGGCTAGAGGAGGGGGTTACTCTGGAGAATATTTCCGTGGAGGATGTTTCTTTGGGGTAAGGGATATTTCTATGAAGGGGGCGCCGGATTTCCAAGCATTATTTAAAAAAAGATCAGAAATTAAATATAAAAAAACAAGTTTTTTCAACTGAAATGTAAGAAGGAATATTAGAACTTAAAACGAACAGAAATTTTAACGTATGTGAGGGGGTTCTGCCCCAACACAATAACACGCTCTTTACGCAACAGTTTTTTTTAGTTCTTTAAAAATAGCTATATATTATAATTAAAACGCCATTTTGATTCTGGGGTTTTTTAATAAAAATTTTTTTTAAATTTTAACTTAATGTGCGTGGTTTTGACTATGGGGACAACCCCTTCATATACGTAATAACATATACGTAATAAAAAAAAAACAATAAAAAAACAAGCGATGCGGCTCAATAGTAATCAAAACTTTTAAAAACGGTATTTTGATGTCAAGAAATGTATCAAAAGAATGTGTTTATAATGCTGATCCTAAATATATAAATTTTATTAAGTTTAGTATTACTCATCAAAGGCTACGAGCCTGAGAAAATTTACTCGATTTTGTAAAGAGGGAGGAAACATCCCCTACAAGTGAAATAATTTTAATGAAAATCACACCGTCAGATTCAGCGTATCAGAAAACCCTATTGCATAGGTTTCAAGCTCATATCTGCAAAAATTTGCAACTTTGTATTTTTTGCCAGAAGAAAAATATACGAAAATAGAAGTTAGTTGCGTAAGTTAATTTGTAAAGACATCCATTTAGCAAAAGAAAAGTAAAATTTTTATGCAAATAAAAGCTGCATTAACTATAAAACGATCAGAAATTAAATTAAAAAAAACAAGTTTTTTAAACTGAAAGTAAGGAGCGACATTAAAACTTAAAACGAACAGAAATTATTCCGTATATGAAAGGGGCTGTCCCCTCCTCAACGCCTCGCTCTTTACGCTAAAGTTTGACTCTGTCTCACAACTTTATTTTTTAAAACAATAAAAAACTTTAGCGTAAAGAGCGAGGCGTTGAGGAGGGGACAGCCCCCTTCATATACGGAATAATTTCTGTTCGTTTTAAGTTTTAATGTCGCTCCTTACTTTCAGTTTAAAAAACTTGTTTTTTTTTATTTAATTAACTACAGAGACTTATTTTGTAAGCTTCTAATGCTAAGTACAAATTGCAAGGCTTATTCATAGATTTTTGTCTAATTTAAACTTGAATCAAATAGTTTGTGGTTACGAACTGTAATTAAGGAGCAACGCTGCTTAATTTTTACCGAAACCAAAAATTCAGAATTCTTGTGTCAATAGTTATATCAAAAGAATCGGCTTATTAAGTTGATAGTTATTGTTGTTCATCAAAAACTACGAGCCTCAAAAAATTTGCCTGATTTCTAAAAAGAGAGGAGAAACACCCCCGAAAAGTCAAGAGATCTTCATGAAAATCATATTATCAAGTTCTGTGTATCCGAGAACCCTGTTGTAGTAGTTCCAAGCTCCCTTCTGCAAAAATGTGAAATTTTGTATTTTTTTTGCAAGAAGAAAGATCACGGATACGTGTTTATTTGTTGTAATTTTTTGTTGTTTTTCCCAAGGGGTAATTGTATCGAACCAATAGACCTATATTATTGGAAAAGGACTTATTCCGATTTAAATTAAATTTTCCAGTGCCCTTTTAAAGTGACCAAAAAGATTGGAGCGCAATTAGTCCTCCCCCTGACATTCACCGCCCCTTTTTCCCTAAATCGTTCGATCAAAATTGTGAGATATAATGCCCTAACAATGGAGGGAATATGGCCCCCATAGTCCCTGGGGATGCATCTTTAAGTTATAAAATTTGCCCATTGTTTACGTATAGTATTTTTTATTGCGAAGTTGGCATACATTTTTCGGGTGAGGGTGGGCTTGTGAACTTTCTGCTCGGGAGATTTTCCACAGAGAAAATTTTGCATGAGGAGAGATATTGCCGAGGGGCGAGGGGGGGTGAAATTTTCTGAGGAAATTTATACTGGGGAAATTTGCCAAAATTCCTATTTTCCTATTTTCATATAAATCATATTCGCTCTTTATGCTAAAATTAATAACGACTCATGAAACGCAAGGGTCATTTAATTAGAAATTTTAATTATGAAGTTAATAACCACTCATAAAACACAAAGGTCATTTAATTAGAACAATAAAAATATTTTTTTTAAAGTGCTAAAAACGTTAGGGTGAAGAACGAGGTGTTGAGGAGGGGCGACCTCCTTCGTGTACGTTAAATTTCTGTTCGTTGCAAGTTTTAACATTGCTCCTTAATTTCCCTTGAAAAAACTTCAGTTAAAAACGCTAGATAAATGTTCAAATAGGGGTAAATCCTTTTAATAGATGTGAGTGTTTCTGCTGATGACTATCACTGTAAATGTGACAGAAATATCCAGTATTTTTTGTTAATTATTACTGTCTACGATTTATCCCTATTTGAACTTTTATTTATCGTCAAGGAAAGTCAGTGTGGTATTCGCAATTATCTACTTGGTTTTGTTGTTATTTTTTTTTTATTAATTCGTATAGTAGCAATTATTTGTCTGTCGTGAGTGTTAATACTGTTCAAATTCTTTTTATAAAAACAGCTCTCGTATTTCCATATTTCTCGGTAATCTTGCGTCGACTATTTCTGGCAATATCGCTTCAAGATAAAACTTTTGTAATTTTGGTAGTATTTTTTTCTGCCAGAATTCTTTGTCACGATTGATTTTCTCAATTAACAGATCGCCTTTGCAGAAAAAAAATAACAAAATAGCCAGAATCTATGTTACAACACTCTAAGATTTTGGTTTTCATGACAAATATTTTTTTGGGATAGCCTTCATTCTTCTATATTTAAATTTTTGGCACTGAAAGGAGATTTCACTTTTAAAACCGCCGTGTCACGAGACAAAAAATTGGCCATTCCATCAGGACTGGCTGCAAAATATCCGTGATTAGTATGACCAAAAAGTCCTGAAGGATGCACTTTGCAGTCCATCTTTTTCTCAAAAGCCGGTATAGCTATTTGTTCGAACATTTGGTCCATTGCTTTAGTCTGGCGGTTTTGGGGATAAAGCAGTTGGCACAATAACGGTGCAACAGTATTTGTCCGTCTTTTACAAATGATTCCAGCTACTGACGCAGTTATCCTATTTTTTCTGTATTCTAGGCATCTGTCGTCAATACAATTTATCTTAAGTCGTATTGCTTCTTTTATTTCATGAATTTCTAAGTCAGTACACTGAACACGGTTCAGAAAATCACTTTTTGCATCTTCAAGAGAATCAAGATATAAATCTGGAACACCTGCATTCGGGCCGTAGTTTTTGTCGGGTCTCGAAACTTTCTTCGTAAATGGTTTTCCAAACAGACGTCTTTTAGCTTTCCTTGTCTGCTTGTTTATTGCCCTTCTGGCCCGCTGCTCAGCAAGTCGCTTCAACAAACGACTTGGTGTAGATCCTAAACTTCTGCGAAAAATATTCAAACGGGCAGAATGTCCCTTAGAATATTTTATGCCCGCAGCGGTAACACGCGTTGTGTATCGGGCTCTTTTTGTCACCATTATGTTTTTTCTCCCTATAAGCTTAGGAACTATGCTCATAAAATACTCTGCAAGGTTGCTAGTACTGTTTCCGATGAGAAATCGAGCTCTTCTAGTTAAAGTGTCAAAGGCTGAATACACATGACTAAGAAAAATATTGCTTGGGGCACCTTCTTCGCTGAATTCAACAATTTTTCCTGCCATTTTGCAGCATTCTGGGCACTGTCTATGATGACCGCGAAAGAAATGCAATGGTATCGCTTTCAGCTCATTTACAAGGTCTTTGACCCCTTTCCCTTCTTTGGTTGTGCGTGCAATTGCGTTTCTTGCAATGTCGCACATTTTCTTTATTTTTAAACCACTAAGAAGCCTCCTGCAATCGGGGTTTTCTTTTTGCTTCATGTAAAGTCTCTTTTTTAGGCACTTACATGCATGGTTGGCATACTCAATTTTTTCGATATATTTACCGTACGGTACTTTGGCTGTAAGCTCTGCATGGGTGCTAGAGTCACCATCAGCGATAAATCTAACATATTTTAAAGAGTGCATAGTTGGAGGGATTGGAAATGCCTCGACTAAAATATCAGAGTCCATACCTGTGCTCGGTCTCTGCCAGTTCATAAAGCACGTATGGTCGGGAAGCAAAGTATTTTCATTCCTTCGATGCTTCATACAAATGCAACAGTATTTATTTCTAATCCCAACATGTAGAAGTTTTTTTGAATAAAAACCAATGACGACTCCACAACCAGACAACGCAGAAAACCTATTGCCATAGCTTCTAGTGCACCAGCCACCATCAACTATAAAACAAGTCTCCACTGAACCATGCATGTCGGTATTTTTGCCTGCTTTAATAGCCATTCTGCGCTCAATCTTGCCATTGTTCAGTAAATATTGACTAAGTGTTTTTCTCCAAGTTCTCACCAATGACCATTTTATATTTTGTAGACAGTTTTCGTGACATAGTTTAAACCAAGTGTAGAAAAAAACTCCTGAATTTGGGCATGGCTTATGCCAGTGCTTATTACGCCAGCTACTGCTTCTTTGTTAGTATTTATTGTCCTTGTGATGACCTCTGGCCTTTTGGCTACTCTTTCTATAGTAAAATTAGTTTTTTTTGCTTTTTTTCAGTCTGTTTTTCTTCTGGCTGTAAATCTAATTCCAAACTATGTGATTGGCGAGATGGTTTCGATGTCTTTTTCGGTGCTGGTGGCATTTCAGTGTGTAAAGTAACCTCTTCACTGCACGATTCACATTTGAAAATGAAACGTGAGTGTAATCCAGCCCTGAACTTTCTTTCGAACATCATATTTGCGATAAGTTGTATGTCTTGGCACCTGAAACAAGACATTGGCTAAGAATTTCACATTGGGGGGGGAAATCATGGGATGAAATTAAATTTGTCACAGTAGTTAAAACAGAAATTAGTATAGGCACCCCCCCCCCCCGAAAAATACCCCTTCCCCCGTAAAACACCCCCCGAAAATTAATACCCCCATCCCTTGTTGGTTGGTTTGCAATACATTTTGACTTATAAGAAACGACTAGAAATTTCCTTGAAACTCTAAACTGGGGTTGTCTATTTATTTTGTAATTAAGGAGGGAAGAATATTTTCAATGCCAAAATATCCAAAGTCTTAATAAACCTTAGCGTAAAGAGCGGTACTTTAAAAAGTAGGTATTTCCCCACATATTCAGGATAATTTTGTTCCACCTGCGATTAGAAAAAGTTCAGACTTGGATTAAAGGGAGCAGGGACTGATAAAAAAATAAGCTTCAAGTTATTAGGCAAGTAAAAGGAACAATAGATAAGATTATGGGTAATGACCAGATCAAGAACCTCTTGGGTAGCAGAAAGTCTTGTTCCTAAATTTTAAGGTCGACAGCTTGAGCTCTTGGTTTCAAAATTGGCACTGCACTTTTTCATGTGATTTTTGGGTTCGTTTTTCTTTGGTTTCGTACGGATAACTATCCCTTTGTCAAGCTGCATCTTGGTCACCCTTAGTTGAAGCATGCGAATATCTCAAATGGTAGCCTCTAAAGCATGTCACAGGCTGGGATTCCACCTAAAAATCAAGCAAATCAAGGCATCCGTGAGTCCGAGTCTTGATTTATGTATTTTACTCTGACAGACGTCAAACTTAAATCCAACAATGAATAAATAAATAAAAGTAAATTGCACACAAGTGCAGGGGCACCAATTTTCGAAAACATCGGAAAGGGTGAGAACTCCTTGTTTAATAAGAAAATAAGATGCCCGCATACATTTTTTTCAAGATTTAAGAGAATTTTAGGTAGGCTACTTGTATGGTATAGCCGTGACCACTCAAGTGGTTCATCCATTGACACATTGTAGAAGCGGTTTTTTTTTTCGCTCGTTTCTTTCAGCTTAGCATGAGACAAGACAAAGAGAAGTGACAGAATAGATGGGAAATATATAATTTTGACAATATATTTGCACCTAAGGGGGGAGGGGTGGTGGTAAAGTATTATAATTTAATAAAAGTATTAAAGTAATTCTTAATTCATAATATGGAAATAATTGTACCTAACAAATTATGCTTGCAGACCCATTATGCTTTACCCCCCCCCCCCTAATAAGCAAATATATAGCCCAAATTTTGTTTATAAAGTATTGTATTTTTATCATACTTAGGTATATTTCATTTGGATTGAGCGTCAGAGAAACAGGTTCTACTTAGATGAGGAATATTAGGTCAGGCCTCAGGGGCGGATCCAGGATTTTTTTAGGGGGGCGCAAAAGAGGTCGATCCGATAAAAATATTTTAGGGGGGGGGGGGTGCAAAATAGGTTGATCCGATAAACTTGCGTTATGAGCAAGTTTAATTAACGCAAACTTGAGTTAATTAAGTAAATTACACTACTTTAGACTACGCTAGGGGGGCACACACACCCTCCCCCTGGATCCGCCACTGTCAGGGTGATATCGTACAAGTACCGAATGTTTTTTCTTTTTTTCTCAGTAAAAATACTAAAAAACAGTAGTTTTAAATCTAGTACGGCAAATACCCATAAAATGACACTCCATCACGAGCGTTAAATTGGTCCTTGTTAAGAAAGCGGTATGTACAAGAGAAGTGAAGTTTCGTTACTGTTAATGAAACAAACAAAATAGGATGAAACTATAATAGTTCAGAAACAAATTTGAGCTATATATTTCCACATTAGGGGATAGGGGTGGTAAAGCATAGAATATATTAAACACGTAACCTATGTTTATACAGCATCCAAGCATTACTCGATAAAATGTCTATCTGTTCTCGCAATACAATTCTCTTGTACTTACCGCTTTATAAATAAGTAACTTTAAATTATTTTGAGCCAATACAGTTTTTTTTTTTTTTTTTTTTTTTTTTGGAGGGGGGGTGGTTAATGTAACCACCTTTGGGGTCAGGCTGAAAAAAAATATTATTTTTCTATAAAATTAAAAGATCGCACTTACATATGATTGATTACAAGGTCTTCGTAGCTTTTCAGAAAATAAGGCACATTAACTATCCAACGAGCAGTCTTCAAGATTTCAGAAGTTAACTTTCGGCCACCTGTTATCGCTTTTAGTCTCGGTAGTTCAATAAAGGTTTACTCTTGCAGAGATACTTCCTCCAAGTGAAGCAAATACTTTGGAAGTCTTGGTCTTCCACATTTCACGTATATTTTTTTTAACTTTTCCCTGCCCTTTTGCAGGTTAATTAAATTAAGTCCTCTTTTATTGCGCTTTTTTCCCATAACTCTAAAAGTTTTTCAATCTCTTGAATAGAACTTGCTCAATCCTTGATATATTTCGATTGGTTTTGAGCAACGGCATACAGCGGATACGGCATGTTTATCCAAGTTTAGTAGTATCATGCACAGGACACGGCGCCTGTTAATTGCAACACTGACCCAAAAATTAAACATTCCTTGTTCAACTTGAGGGTTCCGTAACTCCAAATCGATTGCAGTGAACAAAAAAACAAAGGATAAAAAAAGCCTTTAATTGAGTAAAATCAACATAAACTGTCTGAACAAATAGTTTGGTTTAAAAATATTTACAAGCTAGCATAAATTTTATTAAAGTTGTTAATATCGTTTTCTTGAACAAAGCCAAAAGAGTTTTTGTATAAAAATGCATTTAAAACATAGAGGGAGCATAAGAAAGAAAAAGTCGTCCTGACCAAATGATAGCCATTAGTCTCCCAAATCAGGTGAACCACAATTTAAGTTCTCTAATATATCTGTTTCTTTAAACAAACAAAATTTTATTAACATTGAAGCGATAGCCAAGCGACTTGGACTGCTTTCGCCCCTTAAACTGGAGGCCCATTTTATGATACGCGCACTGAAGTTGCAGAATATTTTCTTCCAAGCCATGCAGAAAACGACTTAGATTAAAGACGTCATTTGCGTAACCAATCAGGGAGACATCGACCCAAGAAGAATACATATAGTCAGGGCATTAGACTGAGGTTTAACAATGCTATTGTTCAATGCCGTCGGTGAGGTAAGAGCACCCTGCCTTACTCCTTTTTTTACTGGCAACATAGGGTTGCCACAAGGTGACGACTCATTGGCACTGTCAATTAATGGGATCTGTCCTGCGCCGAGGGCTACAGGAAGCAAAAGCCCAGCTTTTAAATGAACATACATATCTGACTGTGGTGCCAAAAAACCAGGATCACCACCTCTAAGACCCATATCAAGTATTATACATTCATGTATCAATGAATCGAAAACACGTCTGACGTCATGGGACGCTAGTGCTAGGATTTTATCACAGTTTTCTGCATCAAATAGATCCGAAATAAGAGCACTAAGTGCACGTCCGCATCCAAGGCGAGTTTGAAAGCCAAACTAGTGGTCCTGGACTATGCACTTTGATTGTAGCTATAATCATCTATAATCAACTACTCAAAAAGCTTGCAAAAGTAGTTGCAACGGTAATCGGTCGGTATGAAGAGCACTGATGATGCTTTACTCTTTTTCAAAATTGGCGTCAGGGAACCTATACAAAAAGAATCAGGTACCATTCCTAGGTTAAAAACCATTTAAAAAAGTAGAACAAGGTGCTGAAAAGATAAATCGCTGCACAAAAATAAATACTGAGCCAAAATCTGATCAAACCCTCGCGATTTTTTTTCTTCAGCTTTTTAACTTCCAAATATATCATAAACTTCTTAATAGTAACACCGGTAATTCTTGCCCATGAAAAAACGAGTTTTAAAACCATCCTGAAGCTGTGGGTCTGGTGGCGAGAATTCATTTTGGAAATGTTCAATCTATGATTAGTAGAGGAATTTGCAGGAATCATTAGATAATGCCGATCAAAGCTTATTCGGATTCAAGCGAACTGCTTCAGAATTTGCCGCAATTAAAGAACCACGATGCAAAGAAAACTTCTTTGCAAATCGTCGTTTTGTAAGAATCTGAATCTTATTTAGCCAACCATCCCGCGGTGAACCGGCTTCCAGCCTGATAAAAAGCCGCAACTTAGCCGAATTACAAGCATTCCGTAAACTGATATTAGACGACCAGCCAGGAATTTCTGTATCAATTTTCTTTACTTTTCTAGCAGGTGCAGCTGACTTTTCAGCTACACGCTATGCGGGAGTTAGCTCAGGGCAATACGTGTTGAGCTGAAGTCAAGACTCAAGTAGATTCATTTTAGAACTATTCATAAGCAAATCAAACGGGACTCTAATTTTATCTAGTATATGATCACTAACGCTCTGGAAACAATCCCTAGAAGCACGCTCCCAATCATAAACAAAATAAAACCGTTTCGCCCCTGGATTAGGAGACGAACTTTTAGGGCTAACATTCACATTAAATACAAAAGAAAGTGGAAAAGGATCCAACGTAAAACAAGAGTCCGACACAGTTACTTCAGAAACATAGACCGACGGGGTATGAATAACATGGTCGATATTGGATGTGCTTCCCCTATTGTGAATATAAGAAAAGCCCTTATTTTTTGATGCGATTATATATTCACTAACAAGCAAACCATAAAGTAGAGTCACACGACTAGATGCAGTTTCATTTTTCTTTGTCAAATTACAGTTGAAATCACAACAGAAGTCTCAGTTTATTTTCACATTTTCGAGACATTTAGCTAACCGAGTCACAGTAATTGCAAACAGTCTCTTCGAGTTCTCGTCTTGATAATCCTTTGGAAGATAAACAAGATTTAAAACTACATTAGTAAGCCTCACTTCAAGAAAATCACTTTCCGAGCCAAAGCTAGAGTACGGGAGGGAAGATCTAAAAAAAGTGGCCAACCCACCGGAAGGCCGACCGTGAGTTCTTGGTCGGCGTATAGGGACAGTGTTCGTAGTGCTAGCTACCGCTGGCACCAATGTTCGTGGTGTTTTGCCACCAGTGTTATACTGGTAGGTCACAACGCCACTGGCGTGGTAATATACGAGTGTCACCACTTATTGGAGGGGAAAGCCCCGGCCCCAAATTATAATGCTATGCCCGTGTCTATCACACCGGTTCTGCAAATATCGGGTTTGGTACTATCCTATTTACAGTATACCCTGTCCCAGGGTATGATAACGCGGTCAAATGGCTACTTTCTAAAGCCAAATGTACCCGCCTTGGGTTACGGCTAGAAAATTTCTTAAGTCTCTCCTTGGAGGTAACAAACCTCCTTGTCAATATAATAATGACGGTACCTCGTAGCTCTATTCCTACCCTGCCTTGGTTACGGAAACTAGTATACAGTTTGTTGAAAATACCTTACTTGCATTCTTCCAAAGGTTACAATAGTACCAAAAAAATATATATATCCCCGAATGGGGTCAAAACGCAGACTAAAAAAATAATAATAATCTTTACAGCACTGTCCGTAGGGGTGGACCGTCACTTGGTCCAGCCAATCAGCTACATCCCATTCAAACCCAATTCTACCTCTTAGCTTTATCTTTCAATTACTCCCAAAACCAAGAAGTATGAAAATAGAACTTAGTTCAAAGCCTACTTATTGCAAAACCACTATTGCTTTGTAACGGGAATTTAACCTGTCTTTTGAAATTATACTATAAGCAAATGTAATTAAGAAAACGAAAACAGGTCATTTATCTGAAAGGGAAAAAACAGGGGTGGAACCTCAACACCTCCCCCCGTAAGATAAATGACCGCCCATGCGCTACCTTGGTCCACCTTTACAAACATAAACACATAACTTCAACTTTACAAAATCTATTTGCCGTCTCTCTTCCACCAGTGTCTGTGTTACTACTTACACCGCTTGGCTCTGGATTGGTCGTCCTCGACACTTCTCTACTGTAGGACCACCATGGTCTACATCGTATAGTATCCGCTTTAAATTTTGAAAGTTGAAGTTTTCAAGATTCGTAGATAATTATTGTGCGCAGCACAATGCAAAACAAAAATTTTCTTGCTCTCACGAATTTACATTTGAGAGAAGCAGAGAATCAGTTTCTGGGACATATGATGATGCCAGCCATCGTGGAACATTTGGCTGCACTAGCCTCTTAATTTTCATCTGTAGAAAAAACCCCGCATCTCAATCACAAAGTAAGTTATCCCTTGGTATAATTTCAAATAATCTAAGGCTAAAAATACAAAGGCCTGTGACAACGATAAGGGTACTGGGAATGAAGAAAAATTTTGCGTGAATCATAAATCGCCTTTTTTCTGGGTTCCCTCCCCTGGGATAATTAATGAAGAATATGCGTTGATGCTAATTGAAAATGAAATTTGGGTACATCTCCCACTGAATACAATTTGCCGGAAATAATTGTCGGTTCCCATGAAGAATAACAGGTATGAATAGGATTACTGGACAAAGGTTTGGTTGAAGTATGAAGTGACCGGGAGAGAGTATCCCCCAAGGACTCCAGATCAGAAAGGCAAAATCTCGGTAGAGGGATCACAACTTGTCTGCCAGTTGTGCATTGAGGAAAAGGACTATCTTTCGCGACTTCCCGCAGGGGATCCTCCCCAAGGGATTCCTCCCCCTCATAAAGGAACAAACCCTCTTTTGAGTTGATCAGACCAATATCGGATTCCTTCCCAAATTTTTCCAATCCGACTCGACATTCCATATCTCCCAACTTTCCCCCAACCCGTTGTAGGTCATTCATCTCTATTTTTTAACCATCTTATTTTATTCCCCATGGGGCTTTGACCTCTTTTTCCCCCTTATTATTTATGTTTTCAAGGCACATCCCATCCAAAAATTTTTTATTTCTTGGTACTGTAGGCTGAATCTCCAAATTTTGTCTCTTCTTTGCATTCCTCTTTTCGTCTCTACTTTTCTCAATTTTGTTATTGGCGCAAAATAATAAATCATCGTTATATCTGATTTGGACTCCAGTGTCCACTATCTTTGACTGCATTACTTCATTGTAGCTCCGTTTAATATCTCTTTTCTCTCTTTTAGTCTTCTTTATTCTTACCGCCGAAACAAATAGTTCGTTATCAAATGGGAACTGAATTCCGACATTTTGTTTTTCATATTCTACTAAAATTTCTCGAACTTTCCGAGGAAAAGCGCGTACAATAAATTTCTTCTCCTTATTCTCGGGTACAATCAGCGCTTCATTTTCGCCTGTACTTGTTAGTATCTTATATTCATTAAAAGTGTTCTCAAGTTTTCTATTTTCTGCAAAGATATCTCCAAAGTCTCCTAGTAAAACGTGCACTGCTAGCATAGGTACTAAACCTACTTTTATCGTTTTTCTCTGGACCAGACCGTTTTTCCTTGCAATTTCTATTCTAATCCAAGCAGACTAGTATTTGTACTTGTTTCCATGGTAAAACAACATAGCAGTAACATTTTTATGGTCTCTTCCTGTATGTTTAGTTAACTTCCTCCATAACAAAGACTTTTCACTTCCTCGGTTAATCACTATTTCGGCCAATTTTCCATATATTTTATCGGCTCTCTAAAAATAGTCAACGTTCCAATGGTTATGTACTATAGCCCAATTCGTTCTATTAAAGGTTACTTTCTCATCTTTATTATGGCAATTTTTAGAAAAAAGCTCCGAGGAATCAACTTTTACCAGATTATTATCATTTTGAGTATCAAGCATTTCTTTTTTCCGACAGGGTGGCACAGCCTCCCAATTTGTTTTATGGGCCGGTTCACCTCCCCCTGTTGTTAACGGAGTATTATATTTTTCCGTGTTTTTTTTTCAAAATTGTATATGTGTAAATGTACATCTTCATTTTTCTTAATTGGTTGAAGGTTTGTTGCTGGTGATACTTCTATTTTTGACGGTTTTTGAGGCTCTTTGTACTTTCCCCTTCTAATCGTTATTTTTATGCATTTTCTGTTTGCCCTGTGCACCTCCTCCTTTTTTTCTATGGCTCTCCTCTCAGCTTCTTTTTTTTTGTCTCTGGCTCTCCTATCAGTCTCTTCCTTTTTTTCTCTGGCTATCCTATCAGCCTCTTCCTTTCGTTCTCTTTCTTGTCTATCTTTCTCTCTTTCTTTCTCCATGAAATTTAATAGTTGTTGTGTTGTATCTATTTGAGTGCTTTTTCGCGAGCTCCTGCTGGATCTCGATTCAACACTGCTCCTTATACTCGTACTACTTTGATTTCGTCTTTCATTATTTTTTCTTAATTCATTTTCTGAATCTGTTCGTTCTATATGTGTATTGTCTCTTTCTTTATAGGCTACTCTAGCCTTTCCGTCCTCTTTTCTATTCTTTCTAATTTCATCTTTCTCAGCCTGTATTTTTTTCCCATATTCTCGGAACTCTCTCTCTCTAAGGCCTCAATATTACCCTTTCTTTCTATTTTCCTACTTTTTATATGGGCTTCACTCGCCCTTTTCGGTCTTGAGTTAATCTCATCTCTGTCCGACATAATTTCAAAATTCCGTTAACTTCAAATTACCTCTTCAGTCTAAATGAAAATTCTTTTATCCATTTAACTTCCGGTCTCTCGCAAAAAATTGCTTTGACACGCAGCAATTTTAGCCTTATATTTTTGAATACTAATTAGTTGCGCGATATATTGATTCGTAAATTTTTCAATTATGATCTCACAAGGCACAGCCCATAATAGATCTTCATAATTCTATTAATTGATTCCGTATTTCTTTCTTTTCTCTTTATATGTAACCACAATAGGCTACTATCCCTATGTAGACTAACTCAACTAGTCTCTTTGAAAACGCAGAATTCTTTTATTATCAACTCTGTTAATAATTCCTATTCTTGCTGCCACCAATGTTCGTGGTGCTAGCTACTCCTGGCACCACTGTTCGTGGTGTTTTGCCACCAGTGTTATACTGGTAGGCCACAACGCCACTGGCGTGGTAATATACGGGTGTCACCACTTATTGGAGGGGAAAGCCCCGGCCCCAAATTATAATTCTATGCCCGTGTCTACCACACCGGTTCTGAAAATATCGGGTTTGGTACTACCCTATTTACAGTATACCCTGTCCCAGAGTATGGTAACGCGGTCAAGTGGTCAAATGGCCACTTTCTAAAGCCAAATATACCCATATTGGGGTACGGCTAAGAAATCTCTTAATACTCTCCTCGGAGGCAACAAACCTCCCTGTCCGTATAATAACGAAGGTACCTCGTAGCTCTTTTCCTACCCTGCCCGGGTTACGGAAATTAGTACACAGTTTGTAGAAAATACCTTATTTGTATTCTTCCAAAAGGTCACAATAGTACCACAAAAATATATATATCCTCGAATGGGGTCAAAACGCAGACTAAAAAATAATACTAATCTTTACAGCACTGTCCTGAGGGGTGGACCGACACTTGGCCCAGCCAATCAGCTACATCCCATTCAAACCCAATTCCACCTCTTAGCTTTATCTTTCAATTACTCCCAAAATCAGGAAGTACGAAGATAGAACTTAGTTCAAAGCCTACTTATTGCAAAACCACTATCGCTTAGTAACGGGAATTTAACCTGTCTTTTGAAATTATACTATAGGCAAATGTAATTAAGAAAACAGGTCATTTTTCTGAAAGGGAAAAAAACAGGGGTGGAACCCCAACAGACAGAGAATATTGTATGACATGGGGATTTATCTAATAAGTTCAGACTAAGAGAAGTCACAAAATGTTCTTGAGCACGAAACCAGGTCATATTCAGGCATTAGTTCTTCCAAGAACACAGAACGATTCAGAAAATTACCATTCAGATTCCACGATGCAACACTATACGAGACATTGCTGGGTATAGTGTTCATTTTGATGGTGAGTTATTGGCTGGACATCTCACGCTATAGCAAGTGTTGCCTTTCTTGTTGCACAATACACAGGACATATCGTTTTTTCAAGGAAGATCCTTACTTGAAGTGTGGTCTTCGACACCACAGCATCCACAACGGTGAGATTGAGAATAATCAGTTGCGATATGCCCAACACAGCGGCAGGAGTAGCAGCGTTTAGGCATAAATTTTAACTGTTCAGTAGGCAGCTTTTCGTAGCCAAGTGTGATCACGTCGCTAAGAAACTGATCTAGATCATTTTTACTATCAAAGTAAATCTTGAAGACTTTCACGCGTTCATAACTGCTGATTTCAGCCACTTCAGTGGCAGTAGGTACAAGTGTCTTGATGTCCTGCTCTGTTATACTAGGCGGGACACGGTTGAGAACTGCAATGAAGAGTCGCTCTTTTAGTTTTGCAGTTACGTCGGGAACATTTGATATCACGTTCTCAACGATGGTTCTTGTGAACAATTTAGATCTTACTATCAGATTCCAGTCATCCTTGGTTTTACGAAGTTTATTTATCTCATCAGAGTTCGGGAAAATACTATCGACAAAACACTTGCGAGTGTCCGGATTATCGAGCGTTTTTGGGAGATTGAGGACAACTGCATACGAGGGTTTAGCACCTACTTTTGCAATGTCATTAGTGCCCAACGTGGAAGTAGACGAACTGCGCTGACCGAATGAGGAATCAAAACTCTTGAACTCGAGACAGGGTTCGTTTACCTTCCTCGTCAGAACTACGCTTGCTTCACCCGGAACAAAGGGAACTTTATCTGGCTGGAAAACGACAAACTTTGGTAGTGGCACCGCATTCTTGTCACTATAATCAAGCGCTTTAAGGTTGTCTATAAAAGTGTCTGAAACTTTCCGTCTGCCAGTTGATCTGACGGATATTTTCGCTTCTGACAAGATAAACCGCTTGGCTTGCGCAATTTGATCACCAGCAAAAAAACCGCATCCTACTTTGACAACATCCGCATCCGTGTTCCCAGCCTTCCTTGCTCGAGCCACATAGTTCAGAACTGCACTCAAGACTAGTTTCTACGATGCCATGACAGTACGGAGTGAAATGTCAGGCGGTGAATCAATCAATCAATCAATCGTATGTTGAATGAATCAATCAGTTACTGAATTAATCAATCGTATATTCAACTACTTCTATCTGCTATGATACAGCTAACAAAACCCGTGGGAAGTGACCGTACCCATATGGCCTTTTCTCAGCAGTTTAAGGATCAATGTCTGGTCGCTACCGACACGTCTCTTGTGTTTGTTTCCGCTCCCTTCTGCACAGGCTGTCACTATTGTTTGGCGTTGTTGAAATATCGTCGAAAATGCGCGAAAAACGGCTGAGTCAATGTGATCTATGGTGGTACCAAAATACAACATTTGGCTAAATTTGGCATCTATGGAATTTGAATTGTTCAGAAGAAACAGATGCACAGATGGTTTTATTTACCACAGATACACTCAGGTTTTTACCAAGGGGTTTGAGATAAAAATTCACTTACTTCAAAGTCCAGGTAAGTTAAATAAAACACTAAGGAGGATCATTTAAATTGACAATGAAGGTAAATTTAAGTAGAATATTACACAAGATATGTAAGGAAATGTTTTTATCTCATAACTTAAGCATATAAACCTGTTTCAAGTTTCATCTAAGCAATTGCTGTTGAGTTGCTAAATTGAAAACCAAGTGTCAAACGAGCAGGAATTGTCAACCATGTGACAAGTCAAACCATGTGACAAACGAGCAGAAATCATTCTATGCATATTGAATTGAAGCCTAAAACAATCAAAAATCCCAATTAACAATGAGGCAGAACTAAAAACAGACAATAAAAATTGCGTAAAAGGATGGCGTTGCTGCCACTCAAACCAACTAGAGGACCAAGTGGCATTTGTGCTTTACTGAAATCAAAATATATAATTGTTGTACATTTTTTCTTTCTCCATTATAGAAATGTAAAACTGCCCAACTCACATAATTTTATATTATATTTTATTTTTGTAACATTCAATTTATTATATTAATAGGCTGTATGTTTTCGTCATTGTTTCTTGCTTCGAAATATGTTCCTTGCAATTTCATAGTAAATCAAAGGGCTAAATTAAACTTTCAACTTCAGTCATTTTTTTATTTCATTATAATAAATGTTTCTTCGTCATGATAGTCAAAAGCTAAGTGCTACCAAAGCTTGCAGGAGTTGTTTTTCCGCATTAGTATATTTGTGACGATTGATTTGGTTTCATTAGCGTATTAAATGGCAACTTGTTATCAAATTTTTCTTACTTTTAACTCCTATAGAATATCAAGTGGCTAAATGGCAGTTCCTTTTTTAGCTTTTTTTAGTTTTTAGTAAAAGAACAAACGACACTGTGGCCTGTCAGGGATTTACAGAGACGACAACACCACAAAGTCTTCAATGAAAAATGTTTCGCCCCTTTTTTCTGACTTCCTTTTCATCTAATTTTTCTGTATTGTAAATTTATTCCTTTCAAATCTATAAAAAACAATTTTCTAACCAAAAATTAAAACTCAAGCATTCTTTTTGGTAGGACAAGATTGCGATCACAAAATTTTATAGTTTAAATTAGTAGTTCAAAAGTGTTTAAATCATCAGTTCCGTTTAGTCCTGAGTTTAAATATTATGGAAGGGTATTTTTTTCAGTTTGTAGAATAGCTTTAGTTAATGTTCTATCCTGGTAGAATATACCAGATAAGTTTGTCACAGTAATTATACAGTAGCTATACAAAAGAATAATAACTTTATTATAATACTTTTTATATAATATAATGTAGTCAAGGTAAGAAGCGAGGTCAGTAGTAGGCTCGGTGTGAAATCTATAGTTTTGTCGGGTTACATTTATCCCCTGTGTATCTTATTATTTGGTAAAATTAGTTCTAAAGAATACAGCAAAGGTAATAGGAGAATGAGTGATAACTATATATTAGACCATTGTATTAAAATATATTTAAGTTTTTTTTTACTAAATATATAAAATGTATAAGATTGTGTAACTTCCAATTTACCCAGCTCAAACAATCAGGTCTCATTTTCACTGTTCTTGGTACTTTGAATAGGTGTGTTTCATTCTTGTTTTTAGCATACTTCTTCTCCTTATTGAGTTCAGTGTGGGGACATTTTTCAAACTCTCTTACGTAAGAGACTTGTATTAAAATGTGCTGAGATAAATCCTGCTATTGTCTCTCAAGATGGTAATTATTTGCCAACTCTTCCAGACCGTACACACCCCTCCTCTGTCAAAGCCTATCATTGATTGAAACTAAGAAAAAGGAACTATTACAGGATCAATCCTTATATAGCATATCTAGTACTACTTCTTCTGTTCCTTTTCTCTTTTATTTCTTTTAATAGCTCATCCCTGGTCAAATCATATACTAGTTATTATTGTTTAAGTTTATTTGAATAATCTTATTATATTCTAAGATAAATCTTGCTATTGTCTCTAGAGGTGGTAATTGTTTGCGGACTCTCTCAGTCTGTGGTGATTGGTGATAAAGTTTATAATGTTAGATAAGTATCCAGCCAGGACAGGGAATTTACCATTTGAAGCTCACATGGTTATAAAAAGAAATTTAATTGCTGCTCTTATTGAAAGACAAATTCAGTTTAAAAGTTTGCTTGATAAGAAACATGATTTTTACATGTTATTTTCCTAAAGTGTAATTTTTGTGTAATTTATAATTTAGGTTCAACTTATTTGTTTGTTTTAGTTGCTTCCAGGATTTAATCTTTCTTTTTGTTGATTCGTATATCACATTGCATTTCATTATATTTAATATTTTCTTCATTTATTATTGCTCCGTTTATCATCCTGTTAAAAACGGGAAATTCATTTTATTCATTGTTTTGTTGTAGCACAGTGGATTGATGTTCTGCTTGGCAATACTGGACCTGAGATTCAAACCCTACCGCAGCAAAGTTGGGCGACATGCTTGCTATATGTCCCTGTATATAATCGTCTCTTACTAGGTTGCTAGCTACCGCTGTTACCGGATTTTCTTTTTTCATCTTTTTTTCTTCATTTATTATTGCACCATTTGTCATCCTGTTAAAAACGGGAAATACATTTTATTCATTGTCTTGTTGTAGTACTGTGAATTGATGCTCTGCTAGGCAATAACACTGCCGCAGCAAGGTTGGGCGACAAGCTTGCTACTTGCCTCTGATTATAATTCTTCTGGCAAAAAATACCAAATGCCACATTTTTGCATATAGGAGCATGAAACCTCTACAGTAAGGTTCTCTGATACGCTGAAACTGCTGGTGTGATTTTCATTAAGATTATATGACTTTTAGGGGGTATTTCCCTCTTTTTTTTTGAAAATAGGCAAATTTTCCGAGGCTTAGAACTTTTGACGAGTAAGACTAAACTTGATGATACTTAAATATTTAAAGTCAGCGTAAAAATCCGATTCTTTTGATGTATCTATTGATATTGAAATTCCGATTTTTAAAGTTTGGTTACTATTGAGACGAGTCACTCTTACTATACAGTTCGTTACCACGAACTGTTTGATAATCGTTTCTCACTAGGTTGCTAGCTACCGTTGTAACTGGATTTTCTTTTACCTATTTTTTTCTTCATTTATAGTTGCTCCATTTGTCATATTGTTAAAAACGGGAAATCATTTTATTCATTGTCTTGTTGCAGTACGGTGGATTTATGCTCTGCTTGGAAATATAGGATCTGGGCTCGACCCCCGCCGCAGCAAGTTTGGGTACCAAGCTTTCTACTTGTCCTTGTGTAGAAGACCAGCAACTGAAACATTGATTTGACGCCATGTGTGCCAACAATGGCTCAGAACAATCTTTATCCTTATTTTTTTTATTCATTCCTTCATTCTTATGCTATGCTTAGCTAAAGATGAGCTGTAATGTGGGTATGCTGCATTGCCACAAATTTCTCTTACCAAATCATGCCGTGTAGGCTGTTTATTTTTCGCTTATTCCCACTTATTGTCCGCTATTATTGTCGTCTTGTCTATCTGTATGCGTTTGAGAGTCATCCAGCTCTTGATCGGAGGCTACAGAATAGAGGAATTCGTGTTCTTAAGGAATATTTCTCATCTCCGTTGTCGCTACCAGTTTGTCTCTTAGGAAGCCTTTTCGGCCTCTCTTGTCTTTTAAGAGGTTCGTCTCACTCTACATCGCTTCTTTTTCTCTCTCAGCCAGTTTTTTAGGAGATGGAATGTTCGATTTCCTGCATGCTAACATTATTGTGTTTTGTTTTTTTTTCAGATTTATCAACGTATTTTTTAAACACTATACTTAAATATAACAGAAGATTATAAAATCTTTGAAACACTTTGTAAAAATAAGAAATAAATAAATAAATTTTGAAATTACAATTTCCAAAGTTGTCGATTAAAAATTTAATAAATTATTCCATGAATTTTCATCTGCATAATAAAAAGTATTATTAGATTTTAAAGCAGATATAAAGAATTTTGACCTTCAGGGAGAAGCTGAAAATCATAAAACTATGTAAAATGTTTATATAAAAAGTGTAAATTCATTTTAATTGGGTTGATTATTTATATAGCAAACCTTATAAAAAGGTATAATCTTAAAAAAAGGACCAATTAAACGGAAATTCTGCTAACTAGAACGGGAATATTTGACCATGGTTTTTCAATTTCCAACCTTAAAAAAAAAATCCCCTCTATATATAGAAAAGAAAAACTATATATAAAATCGAAATTTGTTTTTATTTGGATGATTATATTTAGCAAACCTTGTAATAAAGTTGCAATTTTACGAAAAACAAATAATACACCGAAGTTCTTTTAATTTCAACGGGAAATCTTGATTTTGTTTGTTCTTCTCAAATAACGCCAGGAGATGAGGGCTCATTCGATTAGAAATTGAAAATTCTAGTTTCATTATCAAGAATCGAAACTGATGGGATTGAAGTAAAATGTAATTTTCACAAACAAACGCTGTAATTTTGACAGTTTTTCATTTGTGTTTCATCATACAAGATGACATAGCACGCATAAGTTTTGAAAAATCAAAAGTCGTTTTCATGCAAGAGTGTTCATGGGTATAAACACAAAAAAGACACGAAAAAATAAAGGAGCGTGAGAACAAAGCAACACGGCAGAGAAGGAGCACAGGAATTAAAATATTAACGAACAAAGGATGAGACACAGGAAACGTTACGGTGACATAGGAACAAAGGTGCAAAGGAACACAAACGCCAAGGTTGAAACGAAAACCGGAATGAAAATGAGGGACGAATTACAGCAGACAAAAACACTTTCTGATTTTCATTTATTGAAATTGAAACAGAGAAATAAATTGTATTAATAAAAAAAAAGTAATTGAGCTATCAACTGCACCTTTTGTGACGAAACAACTAACAGTCGGTACGATATCATTATAGTTGTAACGGCATGGGCGCACGGAGGGAGGGCAGGGGGCTGCTGCCCCCCCTAGAACTTCAAATTTACACTAGATATAACTGAAAAAGCTGTTGAAAAAAGGTATATGGCTAAAAAAGCAGTTGATAAAAGGTAGATGGTTGAAAAAGCTGGAAATGACAGAATACCACTGAAACAGCTGAAATGACAGAATAAAAGTTAAACAAGAAGTAATTATCCATAATATCTTGGAAAGATTTAGCTCTAATCCAAGAAGATTAATGCTGAAGCTTATTGATGAGGTTTTTTGGTCATTACTTGTTAATTAATTAAAAATACTTTTTCCACAAAATAAGTTTTTCAAAGAAAAGTAAAGAACTCCATTAAACAAAAAATGAGCAAAAATAAAATCTAATAATCTACCAAGCATGAAATTACCAAAATTCAGCATTGATAAATAAATGAAGCCCAAAACGAACAGAAATTACAATAAAAAACTGAGTCAAACAAACAACGAGCAGAAATTAACATAAGTTGGGCTCAAAACCCATATGCCTTCCCAAGGCCAGAACATAATTTGCACTGGAGTGAAAAAATAGATATGTTTTTACTTTTATAACTTTAAAAAATGAAATAATGTAAACATTTTGATTGCTAAATATGAGTATATGTATATTAAACTGAAAGTACACAATCAGTTGTATTTTTTTTTCAGTAAACTGCAAATTATGTTCTGGCCTTAGGAAGGCATAGGAGTTTTGAGCCCAACTTATGTTAATTTCTGCTCGTTTTGAGTTTGACTCGGTTTTTTATTGTAATTTCTGTTCGTTTTGGGTTTCATTTATTTATCGATCCTGATTTATGGTAGTTTCACGCTTGGTAGATTATTTGATTTTATTTTTGCTCATTTTTTGTTTAATGGAGTTCTTTACTTGTCTTTGAAAAACTTACTTTGTGGAAAAAATTTTTTAGTTTTATATTGACATAGTCTTTTCAGGGCAAAAGAAAATAATACTTTAAATCTTTTCTTGTTTTTAAGAATTTATAATTTAGCCCGCTATTTGTAGGCTGGAGAAAAATTTTCAGCAGTTTTTAACAATATAGACCCTTTTAAAAATCTGGACACAAATAGTAGTGTTTAATTTAGTTTCATACCTCCTCTAGTTGACCTGAAATAGAAAACTTGATACCATTCGCAAAAAAATCGGTTTACTTTCTTTGATAGCTTGGATACAATTACGCTATTTTGATTTGGTTAAATTTTAAGAGCAGAAGTAGCCCCGAAAGTTTGAAAATAATACCCTCAGTCGTTCTTGGGATACTGCTGAGATGCCTTATTGGGAATTAGCATTAACACAGTGCATTTTGATTTAATCTTAAGGCAACATTTAGTTTTTAAACATAAAGGTAAATGGGATGGTGGGCGTGGGAGGGGGATTAGTTTCCGTCCAATCGCTTTCGACTATTAAAAAGGGCATCAGCCCTTTCTATTTTTAATCGAATGAGCCCTTTTTGAAATTCCTACGACAATTCCTTCGATACAAAGTGCCCTGGTCTATACAGCAACAGAAAAATAATACATTATACCCACATCGATCTTCACTATAAAAATGTCAAGACTTCCAATCACTTTCGACTATTAATAAGGGCACTAGGCCTTTCGATTTCCAATCGAATGAACCCTTTTTGGGCTTCTACGACAAAGCTGTCTATAAACACCTTATATGCCCCCAGGGCAGACATTACAACCCTTACCCTAAGGGCTGTGAGGGTTGTTGTTATCCTCTTAGACCTAATTTAAATAACTTTCAACTACGTTAAAAAAAATGGCTATCTCAAAATTTTGATTGGGTATGTTTGGGAAAATGGTGGGCGTGAAAGGGGCGTTAATCGCTCTCCAGTCACTTTCAACTATTAAAAAGGGCAATAGCGCTTTCAATTTTAAATCAAATGAGCCCTTTTGAAGTTTCTAAGACAACACTTTCAATAAAAACCTTATATATCCCCAGGGCATAACTTACAACCCTTGCCCTGAGGGCTGGGGGGTGTCATTCTCAAAGACCTAATTTCCAGAACTTTCTGCAACGTTGAACAAAACGGATATCTGAAAATGTTGATTGGATGTGTTTGGGGGAATGGTGGGCGTGAGAGGGGGGGAGGGGTTAGTTACCCTCCAATTACTTTCGACTATTAAAAAGTATCCCTCTCAATTTCCAATTGATTGAGCCCCTTTTGAAGGTTTTACGACAATCCCATCTATAAAAATCTTATATGCCCCCAGGGCATAACTTACAACCTTTGCCTTGGGGCTCTGGGGGGGGGGTTTGTCATCCTTAAATAAATAATTTATAGAACTTTCAACTACGTTGAACAATATGGCTATCTCTAAAATTTGATTGAATGTGTTTGGGGAAATGGTGGGCGTGAGAGGGGAGTTAATTATTCTTAAATAATTTCTGAGACCACACTGGCTAATCATGATAAAACAAAAATCGCGAAGAAAGGAAGAAAACGAGGACTATTAACAGCCAGTGAAAAATTATGCAAATATTTCGGTCAAGACCTCCGCTTGACCGTCCTCAGTTCAGAATAAAACTGATAAAAATATAAAAACCAAACCTTAAAATAAAAACACCAAACTAAAATTGGACGATCCTTTCTTAGTAACGGTGAAAGGGTAACTGAATAAAAAACACAAGGCTAAATGGCATTTCAGAATTTCATTTTGCGTAAAGCACCTTTAAAGGATGATCGCTTTCCAGTTTGATTGTTATCGGAGACTATTCGATTGCACAATATAACTTTATGGATGTATGTAAAAACGATCAGAATTAATAATTTTGTGATAAATGGGACTTGGAAAAATTTCTCCAGTGTCCCTATTGAGAGCTACCTTTTGGTGAATGTGCTTTTTTATTTCAACTGCCTCCCTGAAAACCTGCGTGAGACCATTAACGGGTGCAACGATGGAGACCTCGTCAAACAAAATGAAATGTTGTGGACTCTCGTACACATGTTGCACCAAGGCGGAATCAAATACCTCAGGCCTTTGGCGTAACCTCATTGCCTTGTCGATTGAGGCATTATGCTCAGATAACCTCTCCCCCAATTGCTGTTGGGTTCTACCAACAGAAAAACAGCCACAAGAACAAGGAATTCTATAAACACCACTACCCAGAATGGGGCTGGTTTTATCTTTGCCGTTGTTAAAAAAGTTCTGTGTAATATTTGAATTCTTAAAGGTGACGCTAAGTTTATGTTTTTTAAGGATTCTTTTCAATTTGTCTCTCAATTTTGGAATGTAGGGTAGAACAGTGAAAAGTTTCTTATCATCCACCAATGGGCCGGTATCTGTTGGGGCTTGTGGACGTAATGCACTCCCCTCTGCCTTTTTTCGTCTTCTGTCTATAATGGTCTCAAGTAATTTTGTAGGGTAGCCATTGCAAAATAAAATGTCCTTAATATAGTTCAATTCTGAGTCTATGTGAGGCTCTGAGCTTATTCTTATTATTCGGTCAACCAAAGAAATAACAACCCCTCTTTTTATGCAGGGAGAGTGGTTGGAGGAAAAATGCAAATACCTATCGTTATGCGTAGGCTTTCTATAAATAGAAAATTAAATCCCAGGAGACTTATTGAAAATTAAAACATCTAGGAAAGGAAGTTTGTGGTTATGTTCTAGTTCTAAAGTGGACTGAAGGTTAGAATCCAAAGTGTTTAGATGAGTTAAGAAGGAGTTAAGTGACTCTCCTCCATCCTCCCACACGGAAATAACATCATCCACAAACCTACCCCAGAACCAGTGTTTCATCGGAAAATTTCCAGAGGAGAGATTTCAATGAATTCCATATAAAAAGTTGCCAAAAAATGGTGAAAGACTTGTACCCACGGGTAAACCCCTAATTTGGGTGAAAATGATCAATATTATCTTCTAATTTCCTTTGCTGAGCTAGTTCACATTTTTTAATATCGCAAGACGTATACATAGAAATGGCATTGAAACTGGCCAAAATTGTATCTTTTTTTTTATTTCAATGTCTTTTAATTTTTCAACAAGGTGAACTGAATTTCTTATGTATGAAGTTTGCGTTTGCATAAGGGGGGCGAAAAAGTGTTGACAACCATTTCCCCAATCTGGTAGTCGGAGAGCTATAAGAAGCCACAATTGGGTCTATAGGGACTCCATCCTTGTGGATTTTTGGGAGCTTGTAAAATTTAGGAGCTGAACAACCTTTAGGATAAAATAATTTATACATTTGTGGAGTAATAAATCTTTTAGTTTGCACAATTCTTAGCACTTTTCTTACTAAACGGGAGAACTTATCGGTGGGGTCTGAATCTATGGGCTTATAAGTGTGAGTGCCGGATAAAATATCCGCAACTTTTGTATTATATGAAGTTTTATCAAGGATAAAAATTTTATTTCCTTTATCATCCCTGGTGATAATAATGTATGGGTCTTTTTTTAAATTTTTGAGAGTTGGTGTTTCCTGATTTTTTTACCTTGAGGAGTATGGAATGAAATCAAGAATATTCTTAACCATTTGTCCTTGAAGTAAATCTGGATTTTCCACAGCACCACGTGAACCATATATATCTGCCTCCGCATTGGAAACTCTCTCTGCAAAATTCACTTGTGTTTGAGGTAGGCAAAATTTAGGTCCCTTAGACAAAACATGGGTTTCTTCCGGAGTAAGAACTTTAGAAGATAGGTTCTCAATGGCTGGACCAGGACAAAATGTCGGAAGAAAACATCTGGAATTCTGAAATTTTTCGTATTCTAGTTTTTCAAAGTTTTCTGATAAACGAACTTTAGCCACACAAAATTCGTATCGGATTGTAGTCTGAGCTATTCTAGAAGTCTGCTGAAAATCTGTCAGTGAAAGGTTTTGCTATAGAACATTTCGAGTTTTTGAAATTGTATTACTAAGAAAAAAACATCGTTTTTTGGTCTTTTAAAATGTGAATCAAAGACTGAAAAACAAACCTATCCCTAAATTGCCTTTCGGATTGTGTACTTAGGTTTAGGCGGAAACGAAGAGAATTCGGAAGAATTCTCTTTACTCTACAACGCTGTAAAAATTCTTGTTGATTAATAAGGTTGGCGGGTTTTTTAGACAAATCAAAATAATTACGAACAGACTTGGTCAAAAGCTCCCCGTAAGCTAGTCGTAAATAATTTCTGAGACCACATTGGCTAATCATGATAAAACAAAAAATCGCGAAGAAAAGAAGAAAACGAAGACCATTAACAGCAAGTGAAAAAATTGAAAAATTACGCAAATATTTCGGTCAAGACCTCCGCTTGACTGTCCTCAGTGCAGAATAAAACTGATAAAAATATAAAAACCAAACCTTAAAATAAAAAAAAAAACTAAAATTGGAAGACCCTTACCTAGTAACGGTGAAAGGGTAACTGAATAAAAAACATAAGGCTAAATGGCATTTCAGAATTTCATTTTGCGTAAAGTACTTTCAAAGGCTGATCGCTTTCCAGTTTGATTGTTGTCGGAGACTCTATTCGATTGCACAATATAAATTTATGGATGTATGTAAAAACGATCAGAATTAATAATTTTGTCATAAATGAGACTGAAGAAAAATTTCTTCAGTGTCCCTATTGAGAGCTACCTTTTGGTGAATGTGCTTTTTTATTTCAACTGCCTCCCTGAAAACCTGCGTGAGACCATTAACGGGGGCAAAGATGGAGGCCTCGTCAAACAAAATGAAATGGTGTGGACTCTCGTACACATGTTGCGCCAAGGCGGAATCAAAAACCTCAGGCGTTTGGCGTAACCTCATTGGCTTGTCGATTTAGGACTTATGCTCAGCTAACCTCTCCCCCAATTGCTGTTTGGTTCTACCAACATAAAAACAGCCACAAGAACAAGGAATTCTATAAACATCACTACCCAGAATGGGGCTGGTTTTATCTTTGCCGTTGTTAAAAAAGTCCTGTGTAATATTTCAATTTTTAAAGGCGACGCTAAGTTTATGTTTTTAAGGATTCTTTTCAATTTGTCACTCAATTTTGGAATGTAGGGTAGAACAGTGAAAAGTTTCTTATCATCCACCAATGGGACGGTATCTGTTGGAGCTTGTGGACCTGATGCACTCCCCTCTGCCTTTTTTCGTCTTCTGTCTATAATGGTCTCAAGTAATTTTCTAGGGTAGCCATTGCAAAATAAAATGTCCTTAATATAGTTCAATTCTGAGTCTATGTAAGGCTCTGAGCATATTCTTATTACTCGGTCACCCAAAGAAATAACAACTCCTCTTTTTATGCAATGAGAGTGGTTGGAGGAAAAATGCAAATACTTATCGTTATACATAGGCTTTCTATGAATAGAAAATTCAAGGCCAGGAGACTTATTGAAAATTAAAACATCTAGGAAAGGAAGTTTGTGGTTATGTTCTAGTTCTAAAGTGAACTGAAGGTTAGAGTCCAAAGTGTTTAGATGAGTTAAGAAGGAGTTGAGAGACTCTCCTCCATGCTCCCACACAGACATAACATCATCCACAAACCGACCCCAGAACCGGTGTTTCATCGGAAGGCTAGTTGCCTTCCAATCACTTTCGACTATGAAAAAGGACACAAGCCCTTTGAAATTCCAATCGAATGAGCCTTTTTTGAAGTTTCTACGACATCGCCAGTAGTAACCTATCTAGTACTTTCAACCCTACATTCAACCCTACAAGAATATGGTCAAAAGTGTAATAGATTGAAAACCTACAAGAAAATATACATTGGAATTGCGCAAGGAAAGGCCACATCTTTTAATTGTTTTATTGACCTGTTTGGGGAGCTTACGTTCCTTGGCACCTTTTCAGAGCATGTACTTATGGATACCTTTCCAAGAAAGATGGTTAAACATGCTTTTACAATCGGAAATGTTTGATTAACATTTGCAAAAAGGGGTAATGGGATTTGCGAATTGGAGTGTAGGATTTGCGAATATGATCCTATCAAGGATTGACTTGAAATAAAAATTTTTAACAAGAAATGACTGAAAAGTGTTTTGGAGGAGATGGGGTGATTGTGTACTGTATAATACACAAGTGATGTTTTGGGCAGTGTTGTCAATTTAAAATAGTTTAGAAATAAAAAAATTAACAAGAAATGGCTGAAAAGTGTTTTGAGGGAGATGGGTTGCATGGAGGGTTGAGTTGCACGAGGGTTCAGTTAAAGGGGGTAGAGTTACACGGGGGTTTAGTTAAATGGGGTCGAGTTGCACGAGGGTTCAGTAGCACGAGAGTTCAGTAGCACGGGGGTTCAGTTGTACGGGGTTTGGGTTATACAGGGGTTCAGATACATGGGGGGTTCAGTTGCGTGGGGGTTTAGTTAAATGGGGCTTGAGTTGCACGGGAGTTGAGTTGCACGAAGGTTCAGTTGCACGGGGGTTCAGTTACATGCGGATTCAGTTACACGGGGTTTAGTTAAATGGGGTTGAGTTGCATAGTCTCGTTGGAAAAAATTGGAGTTCATACTTAAACAGTTCTTTTAAGAGCTATTGCTATGGAAATGGTTCATTTTTGAATTGAAACTATGCTTTTCTGACTGAAGATACACATTTGAATCAGAAAATGTGAAAATGTACACAATTGAAACAGAGAAGTGTGTTTTGACGATATTTTCTATAATTTCGTCTGAAAAATAGAAGTTCACGCTTAAAAAGTTCTATTAAGAGCTATTTTTATGGAAATGGTTCATTTTTGAATAAAAACTACGCTTTTCTGACTGAAGATATACATTATAATCAGAGAATTGTGTATTGATAGTATTTTCTATAGTCTCACTGGAAAAAATTGGAGTTCATACTTAAACAGTTCTATTTAGAGCTATTGCTATGGAAATGGCTCATTTTTGAATCCAAACTACGCTTTTCTGACTGAAGATACACATTTGAATCAGAGAATTGTGTATTGATGGTATTTTCTATAGTCTCACTGGAAAAAATTGGAGTTCATACTTAAACAGTTCTATTAAGAGCTATTGCTATGGAAATGGCTCATTTTTGAATCGAAACTACGCTTTTCCGACTGAAGATACACATTTGAATCAGAAAAATTGAAAACGTACACATCTGAAACAGAGAAGTGTGTTTTGACCGTATTTTCCATAATTACGTCTGAAATATAGGAGCTCACAGTTAAAAAATTCTATGAAGAGCTATTTTTATGGAAATGGTTCATTTATGAACCAAAACTATGCATTTCCGACTGACGATATACATTATAATCAGAGAATCGTGTATTGATAGTATTTTCTATAGTCTCATTGGAGAAAATTGGAGTTCATACTTAAACAGTTCTAGTAAGAGCTATTGCTATGGAAATGCCTCATTTTTGAAACGAAACTACTCTTTTCTGACTGAAGATACACATTTGATTAAAAAAAAGTGAAAATGTACACAGCTGAAACAGAGAAGTGTGTTTTGACCGTATTTTCTATAATGTCGTCTGAAAAATAGGAGTTCACACTTAAAAAGTTCTATTAAGAGCTATTTTTATGGAAATGGTTCATTTTTGAACCAAAACTACGCTTTTCTGACTGAAGATATACATTATAATCAGAGAAATGTGTTTTGATTGCATTTTATATATTCTCATTGGAAAAAATTGGAGTCCATACTTAAACAGTTCTATTAAGAGCTATTGCTATGGAAATGGCTCATTTTTGAATCGAAACTACGCTATTCTAACTGAATGTATACATTATAATCAGAGAAATGTTTTTCGATAGTATTTTCTATATTGTCGGTGGAAAAAATTGGAGTTCATACTTAAACAGTTCTATTAAGAGCTATTTTTATGGAAATGGATCATTTTTGAACCAAAACTACGCTTTTCTGACTGAAGATATACATTATAATCAGAGAATTGTGTTTTGATCATATTTTCTTATAATTTTTTTGGGAAAAAATTGGAGTTCACACGTAAGAAGATCCATTAAGAGTTTTTTTTGTGGAAAATGACTCATTTTGGAACCAAAACTATGCTTTTCTGACTGAAAATACACAATTGAATCAGGCAAATGTATCTTGATCGTATTTTCTGTAATTTTGCTGAATAATATGGATTTCACACTTAAAAAGTTTCATTAAGAGCTATTTTTATGAAAATGACTCATTTCGATCCAAAACCACGCTTTTCTGACTGAAGATCCAAGAAATGGGTTTTTGATCAAATTTTCTATAATTTCGACTGAAAAAATGTTTTGTTGTGCTTTACCTTGTCACAGTTACATTCTGTTGATTTTCATAGTTCATTTTGAATTTCTTTCATTGAAATGCAAGAGTTGGAATATTTCAGTAGTGTTTTGTTGTGCTTTACCTTGTCACAGTTACATTCTGTTTATTTTTATAGATCATTTTGAATTTCTTTCATTGAAATGCAAGAGTTGGAATATTTCAGTAGTGTTTTGTTGTGCTTTACCTTGTCACAGTTATATTCTCTTAATTTTTCGAAGTTCATTTTGAATTTCTGTCGTGAAATGCAAGAGTTGGAATATTTCAATAGTGTTTTGTGTGCTTTACCTTGTCACAGTTACATGCTGTTGATTTTCATAGTTCATTTTGAATTTCTTTCATTGAAATGCAAGAGTTGGAATATTTCAGTAGTGTTTTGTTGTGCTTTACCTTGTCACTGTTACGTTCTCTTAATTTTTCAAATTTCATTTTGAATTTCTTTCGTGAAATGCAAGAATTGGAATATTTCAGTAGTGTCTTGTCGTGGTTTACCTTGTCACAGCTACATTCTCATGATTTTTCAAAGTTCATTTTGAATTTCTGCCGTGAAATGCAAGAGTTGGAATATTTCAGTAGTGACTTGTTGTGCTTTACCTTGTCACAGTTCCATTCTCTTGATTTTTCGAAGTTCATTTTGAATTTCTGTCGTGAAATGCAAGAGTTGGAATATTTCAGTAGTGTTTTGTTGTGCTTTACCTTGTCACAGTTACATTTTGTTGATTTTCATAGTTCATTTTGAATTTCTTTCATTGAAATGCAAGAGTTGGAATATTTCAGTAGTGTTTTGTTGTGCTTTACCTTGTCACAGTTACATTCTGTTGATTTTCATAGTTCATTTTGAATTTCTTTCATTGAAATGCAAGAGTTGGAATATTTCAGTAGTGTTTTGTTGTGCTTTACCTTGTCACAGCTACATTTCGTGAAATGCAAGAATTGGAATATTTCAGTAGTGTCTTGTCGTGGTTTACCTTGTCACAGCTACATTCTCATGATTTTTCAAAGTTGATTTTGAATTTCTGTCGTGAATTCATAGTTCATTGTGAATTTCTTTCATTGAAATGCAAGAGTTGGAATATTTCAGTAGTGACTTGTTGTGCTTTACCTTGTCACAGTTACATTCTCTTGATTTTTCGAAGTTCATTTTGAATTTCTGTCGTGAAATGCAAGAGTTGCAATATTTCAGTAGTGTTTTGTTGTGCTTTACCTTGTCACAGTTACATTCTGTTGATTTTCATAGTTCATTTTGAGTTTCTTTCATTGAAATGCAAGAGTTGGAATATTTCAGTAGTGTTTTGTTGTGCTTTACCTTGTCACAGCTACATTCTCTTAATTTTTCAAAGTTCATTTTGAATTTCTTTCGTGAAATGCAAGAATTGGAATATTTCAGTAGTGTCTTGTCGTGGTTTTCCTTGTCACAGCTATATTCTCATGATTTTTCAAAGTTCATTTTGGATTTCTGTCGTGAAATGCAAGAGTTGGAATATTTCAGTAGTGAATTGTTGTGCTTTACCCGTCACAGTTACATTCTCTTGATTTTTCTAAGTTCATTTTGAATTTTTGTCGTGAAATGCAAGAGTTGGAATATTTCAGTAGTGTTTTGTTGTGCTTTACCTTGTCACAGTTACATTCTGTTGATTTTCATAGTTCATTTTGAATTTCTTTCATTGAAATGCAAGAGTTGGAATACTTCAGTAGTGTTTTGTTGTGCTTTACCTTGTCACAGTTACATTCGCTTAATTTTCAAAGTTCATTTTGAATTTCTTTCGTGAAATGTAAGAATTGAAATATTTCAGTAGTGTCTTGTCGTGGTTTACCTTGTCAAAGCTACATTCTCATGATTTTTCAAAGTTCATTTTGAATTTTTGTCGTGAAATGCAAGAGTTGGAATATTTCAGTAGTGACTTTGTTGTGCTTTACCTTGTCACTGTTACATTCTCTTGATTTTTCAAAGTTCATTTTGAATTTCTGTCGTGAAATGCAAGAGTTGGAATATTTCAATAGTGACTTGTTGTGCTTTACCTTGTCACAGTTACAGTCTCTTGATTTTTCGAAGTTCATTTTGAATTTCTGTCGTGAAATGCAAGAGTTGGAATATTTCAGTAGTGTTTTGTTGTGCTTTACCTTCTCACAGTTACATTCTGTTGATTTTCATAGTTCATTTTGAATTTGTTTCATTGAAAGGCAAGAGTTGGAATATTTCAGTAGTGTTTTGTTGTGGTTTACCTTGTCATAGTTACATTCTCTGGATTTTTCGAAGTTCATTTTGAATTTCTGTCGTGAAATGCAAGAGTTGGAATATTTCAGTAGTGACTTGTTGTGCTTTACCTTGTCACAGTTACATTCTCTTGATTTTTCGAAGTTCATTTTGAATTTCTGTCGTGAAATGCAAGAGTTGGAATATTTCAGTAGTTTATTGTTGTGATATACATTGTCACAGTTACTTTATGTTTATTTTACAATTTCAATTTTAATTTTATTAATTTAAATTCAAGAGTTGGAATATTTCAGTAGTGTTTTGTTGTGCTTTACCTTGTCACAGTTACATTCTCTTAATTTTCAAAGTTCATTTTCAATTTCTTTCGTGAAATGCAAGAATTGGAATATTTCAGTAGTGATTCTCATGATTTTTCAAAGTTCATTTTGAATTTCTGTCGTGAAATGCAAGAGTTGGAATGTTTAATTAGTGACTTGTTGTGCGCGCACGTAACCTCGTCTAAATTAACCTTAAAAAATGAAATAAAGCTATGTCGACTTTGCATATTTTATTCAACATATCCGACAATTGATGCAGAAAAAGCAAAGAGTCTGTTACTTACTTACTTATATTTTTTTCCTTAATATCTGGAATTAAATTTCTGTATTCTGCATCCAAATGGAGAAATTAAGAAAGAGTTTTTTACTTACTTGCAATTTTTTCATAATTTCTTGAATAATGTATCTGTATTGTATATCCAAGGGGTGACTTCAAGAAAGAGTGTCGTAAAGCACAACAAAATATTACTGAAATATTCCAACTCTTGCATTTCACGACAGAAATTCAAAATGAACTTCGAAAAATCAAGAGAATGTAACTGTGACAAGGTAAAGAACAACAAGTCACTACTGAAATATTCCAACTCTTGCATTTCAATTAAAGAAATCCAAAATGAACTTTGAAAAATCATGAGAATGTAGCTGTGACAAGGTAAACCACGACAAGACACTACTGAAATATTCCAACTCTTGCATTTCAATGAAAGAAATTCAAAATGAACTATGAAAATCAACAGAATGTAACTGTGACAAGGTAAAGCACAACAAAACACTACTGAAATATTCCAACTCTTGCATTTCAAGACAGAAAATCAAAATGAACTTCGTAAAATCAAGAGAATGTAACTGTGACAAGGTAAAGCACAGCAAGTCACTACTGAAATATTCTAACTCTTGCATTTCACGACAGAAATCCAAAATGAACTTTGAAAAATCATGAGAATGTAGCAGTGACAAGGTACACCACGACAAGACACTACTGAAATTTTCCAATTCTTGCATTTCACGAAAGAAATTCAAAATGAACTTTGAAAAATTAAGAGAATGTAACAGTGACAAGGTAAAGCACAACAAAACACTAATGAAATATTCCAACTCTTGCATTTCAATGAAAGAAACTCAAAATGAACTATGAAAATCAACAGAATGGAACTGACAAGGTAAAGCACAACAAAACACTACTGAAATATTCCAACTCCTGCATTTCACGACAGAAATTCAAAATGAACTTCGAAAAATCAAGAGAATGTAACTGTGACAAGGTAAAGCACAACAAGTCACTACTGAAATATTCCAACTCTTTATTTCACGACAGAAATTCAAAATGAACTTCGAAAAATCAAGAGAATGTAACTGTGACAAGGTAAAGTACAACAAAACACTACTGAAATATTCCAATTCTTGCATTTCAATGAAAGAAATTCAAAATGAACTATGAAAATCAACAGAATGTAACTGTGACAAGGTAAAGCACAACAAAACACTATTTAAATATTCCAACTCTTGAATTTCACGACAGAAATTCAAAATGAACTTCGAAAAATCAAGAGAATGTAACTGTGACAAGGTAAAGTACAACAAAACACTACTGAAATATTCCAACTCTTGCATTTCAATGAAATAAATTCAAAATGAACTATGAAAATCAACAGAATGTAACTGTGACAAGGTAAAGCACAACAAAACTTTTTTCAGTCGAAATTATAGAAAATTTGATCAAAAACCCATTTCTTGGATCTTCAGTCAGAAAAGCGTCGTTTTGGATCGAAATGAGTCATTTTCATAAAAATAGCTTTTTATGAAACTTTTTAAGTGTGAAATCCATTTTATGCAGCAAAATTACAGAAAATACGATCAAGATACATTTGCCTGATTTAATTGTGTATTTTCAGTCAGAAAAGCATAGTTTTGGTTCCAAAATGAGTCATTTTCCACAAAAAAAAAAAACTCTTAATGGATCTTCTTACGTGTGAAGTCCAATTTTTTCCCAAAAAAATTATAAGAAAATATGATCAAAACAAATTTATCTGATTATAATGTATATCTTCAGTCAGAAAAGCGTAGTTTTTGTTCAAAAATGAACCATTTCCATAAAAATAGCTCTTAATAGAACTGTTTAAGTACGAACTCCAATTTTTTCCAATGAGACTATAGAAAATGCTATCAAAACACATTTCTCTGATTATAATGTATATCTTCAGTCAGAAAAGCGTAGTTTTGTTCAAAAATGAACCATTTCCATAAAAATAGCTCTTAATAGAACTTTTAAAGTGTGAACTCCTATTTTTCGGACGAAATTATAGAAAATACGGTCAAAACACACTTCTCTGTTTCAGTTGTGTACATTTTCACTTTTTTTTATTCAAATGTGTATCTTCAGTCAGAAAAGAGTAGTTTCGATTCAAAAATGAGCCATTTCCATAGCAATAGCTCTTAATAGAAATGTTTAAGTATGAACTCCAATTTTATCCAGTGAGACTATATAAAATACTATCAATACACAATTCTCTGATTATAATGTATATCTTCAGTCAGAAAAGCGTAGTTTTGGTTCAAAAATGAACCATTTCCATGAAAAATAGCTCTTAATAGAACTTTTTAAGTGTGAACTCCTATTTTTCAGAGGAAATTATAGAAAATACGGTCAAAAGACACTTCTCTGTTTCAGTTGTGTACATTTTCACTTTTTCTGATTCAAATGTGTATCTTCAGTCAGAAAAGTGTAGTTTCGATTCAAAAATGAGCCATTTCCATAGCAATAGCTCTTAATAGAATTGTTTAAGTATGAACTCCAATTTTTTCCAGTGAGACTATAGAAAATACCATCAATACACAATTCTCTGATTCAAATGTGTATCTTCAGTCAGAAAAGCGTAGTTTCGATTCAAAAATGAGCCATTTACATAGCAATAGCTCTTAATAGAACTGTTTAAGTATGAACTCCAATTTTTTCCAGTGAGACTATAGAAAATACTATCAATACACAATTCTCTGATTATAATGTATATCTTCAGTCAGAAAAGCGTAGTTTTGGTTCAAAAATGAACCATTTCCATAAAAATAGCTCTTAATAGAACTTTTTAAGCGTGAACTCCTATTTTTCAGCCGAAATTATACAAAAAATCGTCAAAACACACTTCCCTGTTTCATTTGTGTATATTTTCACATTTTCTGATTCAAATGTGTATCTTCAGTCAGAAAAGCATAGTTTCGATTCAAAAATAAGCCATTTCCATAGCAATAGCTCTTAATAGAACTGTTTAATTATGAACTACAATTTTTTCCAACGAGACTATGCAACTCAACCACATTTAACTAAACCTCGTGTAACTGAATCCGCAGGTAACTGAACCCTCCATGCACCTGAAACCTCGTGCAACTCAACTCCCGTGCAACTCAAGCCCCATTTAACTAAACCCCCGTGCAACTGAACCCCCCATGTAACTGAACCCCAGTATAACCGAAACCCCGTTCCACTGACCCTCCGTGCTACTGAACCCTCGTGCAACTCGACCCCATTTAACCAAACCCCCGTGTAACTCTACCCCCTTTAACTGAACCCTCTTGCAACTCAACCCTCCATGCAACCCATCTCCCTCAAACCACTTTTCAGCCATTTCTTGTTATTTTTTTTTATTTCTAAACTATTTTAAATTGACAACACTGTCCAAAACATCACTTGTGTATTATACAGTACACAATCACCCCATCTCCTCCAAAACACTTTTCAGTCATTTCTTGTTAAAACTTTTTATTTCAAGACAATACTTAATAGGATCAAATTCGCAAATCCTACACTCCAATTCGCAAATCCCATTACCCCTTCTTGCAAATGTTAATCAAACATTTCCGATTGTAAAAGCATGTTTAACCATCTTGCTTGGAAAGGTATCCATAAGTACATGCTCTGAAAAGGTGCCAAGGAACGTAATCTCCCCAAACACGTCAATAAAACAATTAAAAGATGTGGCTTTTTCTTGCGCAATTCCAATGTATATTTTCTTGTAGGTTTTCAATCTATTACACTTTTGACCATATTCTTGTAGGGTTGAATGTAGGGTTGAAAGTACTAGATAGGTTACTACTATCGCCTTGTATAAAAACCTTATATGCCCCCAGGGCATAACTCACAACCCTTGCCCTGAATGCTGTGGGGGAGTGTTATCCTCAAAAACATGTCTATCCGGAAATCAACTACGCTGAACAAAATGGCTATCTCAAAATTTCGATTGGATGTGTTTCGGGAAATTGTGGACGTGGAAGGGGTTTTAGTTGCCTTCCAATCATTTACGACTATTAAAAAGGCCACTAACCACTCCAATTTCCAACTGAATGAGCCCTTTTCGAAGTTTTTACGACAACTTCTTCGATATGATGTGCCCTGCTCTAAAGAAAAAAATAAATAATACATTGTGCCAACATCGCTCTTGTATGCCCTCAGGGCATAACTTAAAACCCTTGCCCCGAGGGTTGTGGGGGGGGATGTCTTCCTCAAAAACATGTTTTCTCTCTGGAAATCAACAAAATGAACAAAATGTATATCTCAAAATTTTGATTGGATGTGTTTGGGGGAATGATGGGCGTGGGGGGGGGAGTTAGTTGGCCTCCTATCACTTTCGACTATTAAAAAGGGCACTAGCCACTCCAATTTCCAATCGAATGAGCCCTTTTCGAAGTTTCTACGACAACTCCTTCGATACGAAGTGCCCGGGTATGGAAAAATAATATATATATATATATATATATATATATATATATATATATATATATATATATATATATATATATATATATATATATATATATATATATATATATATATATATATATATATATATATATATATATATATATATATATATATATATATATATATATATATATATATATATATATATATATATATATATATATATATATATATCCCTGAGGCCATATAATGTTTTTATAGAAAGTGTTGTCGCAGATACTTCAAAAAGGCTCATTCGATTGGAAATTCAAAGGGCTAGTACCCTTTTTAATTGTTGAAAGTGATTGGAAGGCAACTAACCTCCCTCTCACGCCCATATTTTCCCCAAACACATCCAATCAAAATTTTGAGATAGACATTTTGTCCAACGAAGTTGAAAGTTCTGGAAATCAGATATTTAGGATGACAACCCCCCCCCCCCCACAGCCCTCAGGGCAAAGGTTGTAAGTTATGCCCTGGGGCCCTATAAGGTTTTTATAGAAAGCGTTGTCGTTGAAACTTCAAAAAGGGCTCATTTGATTCGAAATTGAAATGGCTAGTGCCTTTTTTAATAGTTGAAAGTGATTGGAAGGCAACAAACACCCTTGCACGTCCACCATTTATCCAAAAACATCCAATCAAAGTTTTTAGATAGCCGTTTTGTTCAAAGTAGTTGAAAGGTCTGGAAATTATAACTTTGAGGATGACACTCCCCCACAGCCCTCAAGGTAAGGGTTGTAAGTTATGCCCTGGGGACATATAAGGTTTTTATTGAAAGACTTGTCGTAGAAACTTGAAAAATGGCTAATTCGATTGGAAATTCAAAGGGATAGTGCCTTTTTTAATAGTCGAAAGAGATTTGAGGGCAATTAACCCCCCTCTCACTCCCACTTTTTCCCCAAACGCATCCATTTTTAGATAGCCATTTTGTTTAACGTAGTTAAAAGTGTCAAAAATTAGGTCTTTGAGAATGATAACCCCCCTCAGAGCCCTTGGGGCAAGGGTTGTAAGTTAAGCCCTAGGGGCATATAAGATATTTAATGATTGGGATTTTGTAGAAACTTCAAAAAGGGTTCATTCGATTGGAAATTAGAAGAGCTTGTGCCTTTTTTAATAGTCGAAAGTGATTGGAGGATAACTAACACCCCTCTCACGCCCACCATTTCCCAAAACACATCCAATAAAAATTTTAAGATAACCATTTTGTTCAACGTAGTTGAACGGTCCGGAAATTATGTCTTTAAGGATGAAAACCCCCTCACAGTCCTCAGGGCAAAGGTTGTAAGTTATCCCCTGGGGCCTATAAGGTTTTTTTTTAGAAAGCGTTGTCGTAGAAACTTCAAAAAGAGCTCATTCGAAGGGGAGATTGAAAGGGCTAGTGCTGTTTTTAAAAGTTGGAAGTGATTGGAGGGCAACCAGCTCCCCTCTCACGCCCACCCCCAAACATATCCAATCAAAATTTTGAGACAGCAATTTTCTTTAACATGGTTGAAAGATCTAGAAATTAGGTCTTTGAGGATGACAATCCCCCCAGCCCTCAGGGCAAGGGTTGTAAGTTATGCCCTGGGGGCATGTAAGGTTTTTATTGAAAGCGTTGTCGTAGAAACTTCAAAAGGGCTCAATTTCCCCAAACACATCCAATAAAAATTTTGAGATAGCCGTTTTGCTTAACATAGTTGAACGTTCACCAATTTAGGTCTTTGAGGATGACAACCCCCTCACAGCCCTCAGGGCAAGGGTTGTAATGTATGCCCTTGGGGCATATAAGGTGTTTATAGAAGGGGTTGTCTTAGAAACTCAAAAACGGCTCATTTGATTGGAAATTGAAAGGGCTAGTGCCCTTTTTAATAGTCAAAAGTGATTGGAAGGCTTGAATTGTTTTGTAGTAAAGATCGATGTGGGTACAATGTTTTTTTTTTTTTTTTTTTTTTTTTTTTTTTTAGACCAGGACACTTCGTATCGAAGGAGTTGTCGCAGGAAATTCGAAAAGGGCTCTTTCGATTGAAAATAGAAAGGGCTAATGTCCTTTTTAATAGTCAAAAGTAATTGGAGGGCAACTAGTTCCCCTCCCACGCCCCCCTCCTATTTGCGCATTATGTTTAAAAACTAAATGTTGCCTTAAGATTAAATTAAAATGTATTTTGTTAATGGTGATTCCCAATAAGGCATTTCAGCAGTATCCCAAGAATGACTGAGGGTATTATGTTCAAACTTTCGGGGCTACTTCTGCTCTTAAAATTTAACCGAATAAAAATAGCGTAAGTGTATCCAAGCTATCAAAGAAAGTAAAAAAGTTTTTTTTTTGCGAATGGTATCAGGTTTTCTATTTCAGGTCATCTAGAGGAGTTATGAAACTAAATTAAACACTACTATTTTTCAAGATTTTTCAAAAGGTGTATGTTGTTAAAAATTGGCAAAAAATTGGCAGGGCAAACTGCAAAATCTAGAAAAACGAAAAGATTTAAAGTATTATTTTCTTTTTCTCCGAAAAGACTATGTTAATATAAAACATTGTCAGTTTGATATACATATACTGATATTTAGCTATCAAAATGTTAATATTATTTGATTTAATAAAGTTATAAAAGTAAAAAAATTTATATTTTTTCAGTAAGGTGCAAATTATGTTCTGGCCTTGGGAAGGCATAGGGGTTTTGAGCCCTATTCATGTTAATTTCTGCTCGTTTTGAGTTTGACTCGGTTATTTATTGTAATTTCTGTTCGTTTTGGGTTTCATTTATTTATCGTCCCTCTGGAGGCACATGAGGAACTAAGGTCTAAGGTAGTGCAGCAGTGGGTTTGACCTTAGCTTGGTAATACGGGTCCCAGAGATCGAACTTTGCTGTAGCAGCACACTACAGGGCCGACGCAGGGATCTTAGTTGTTAAGAAGCTTCGTTAATCCGATTACTACTACTTCTATTACAAACATAAATATATATATATATATATATATATATATATATATATATATATATATATATATATATATATATATATATATATATATATATATATATATATATATATATATATATATATATATATATATATATATATATATATATATATATATATATATATATATATATATATATATATATGTACCCCGAAAATGTCAAATCCGAAATATTTTATATATTAGAGCAGTGGTTCCCAACCGGGGGTACGCGAAGGTCCCCAAATTAATTTAGTGTACATCTTTAAAACTTTTTTCTGACTCAGTTCCAACATTTTCGTCAAAATCAGATAACCCATTGTATGTAATTTCAGACTCATTTTCAAAACTTTCGTTTTCAGTAACCCGCTAATTTTTCTCCATAGCCGTACGGTCTCGTTCACATTCATTTTCAGTAACCCGCTAATTTTCTCTATAGCCGTCAGGTCTCGATCAGTTCAGTCACAGATAATTTGAACTCAGCGATTTCAGTATCTTGTCATCTGTTGAAACACTAAGTTCATGAATTGTGGTTGCAAACAAATATGGATAGATTCCTGATCAGGAATAACAAGAAGTCGAATGATGGTACCCCAAATTCAGAACCTGCACTTAGGAAGAAGAAATATGACGAATCATGTTAGGTCAAAGTGCGTCGATATTTGCCAGAATACCTAGGGCTTGGATTTAGTGCGGCAAAGTCTGATCCAGTGAATGCACTGTGCGTTCTTTGTGGTCAAGTCTTCGCCAACAGTTCCATGAAACCTGCGCATATGAACCTGCATCTCAGTAATGTGCACTCTTCTCATGTCGGTAAGCTGATAGAGTTTTTCAAGCGTAAACAAAAAGCATTCGCTAGTAACTGTTTGGAAATTGTAAAAGTGGCATCATTTTCTTCCAAGGCTCTCCGGGCTTCATATGTTGTGTCCTATTTAGTTGCGAAGCAGAAAAAACTGCACACCATTGCCGAAAGTCTGCTATTACCAGCACTAGTGAAATTCAGTGAAATAATGTTTGATGCGAAAACTACTACTGCCCTTCAGTCTATACCTGTGTCAAACAGTATTGTTTCAAGGATGATAAAAGACATTTCAAGCGATATTGTCATGCAAGTTGTTGAGCAAATAAAGGCGATGAAGATGTTTGCGTTACAGCTTAACGAAAGCACGGATGTGTCAGGTGAAGCCCAGGTGATCGTCTTATGTCCGATATCAAGACTGTTCCCACATAAGAGAAAATATTCTGTTTTGTCAAAACCTACAGTCAAGGACAACAGGAGTAGAACTATTCAAAGTGATTGACAAATTCTTGGCAGAAAGGGGCATCTCGTGGGACTGGTGTCTGTCAGTTTGCAGTGATGGGGCTGCCAGTCTAACAGGGACGAATAATGGGCTCATGGCCTGGATAAGGAAGAAAAATCCAAAGGTGAAGTGGTTGCCCTGCATCATCCACAGGCAACCTCTTGCATCGAAAAGGATGAACGCACATCTGCACGAGACCCTCAACGAGGCTGTAAAAGTGATCATCTTCATCAAAGCCTGACCGCTGAACTCAAGACTGTTCTGCCAAGAGATGGGTTCGGAACATCAACATTAACTTCTGCACACAAAAGTTCGCTGGTTGTATCGTGGGAAGATATTAAACAGAATTTTCGAGCTTCGACAAGAAGTTCATGTGTTTCTTCTGGATCAAAAGTCTACATTAAGTTCACTTTTTGAAAACCAGGACTGGGTCTGCAGGCCGGCCTATCTTGCGGTTATTTTCGAAAAACTGAACGACTTGAATCTCTCAATGCAAGGTTTCCGGACGGACGAACTCTCCCTGAATTGTAAGATGTGTGCTTCCGTAAAGAAATTGAAGTTCTGGCTTAAAAAGGCTCAAAGAAATAGCTTTAGTGTCTTCCCGACCCTTGACAAGTTTGCGGACGATAGTGAAATTGATAACCTCAACGCAATCTGTGATTATATTCGGGAGCATCTAACAAAAATGCAAGATTAACTTATGTCATGTTTCCCATCGATTATGACCCAGGATTGGATCCAAAATGCATTTGTTAGAGACGTGACCTCCAGCTCCGGTCTTAGTGACAAGCTTACAGAGAATCTGATCGAATTTACCAGTGTTCACGCCATAGAACTGAAATTCCAAAATGCAACTGTTTCCCAGTTTTGGTTAGAGGTGAAAGCAGAATAGAAGGAACTATAGTGAAATTGCCATGTCTGTTTTGTTGCCATTTGGATCCACTTACCTTTTTGAAGTGTCGTTTTCGGCAATGTCATTGATCAAAACCAAACACAGAAACAGACTGAGTGTACAAAATGACCTTATAATTGCCGTTAGTGACATCGAGCCAAGATTGGATTATATTTTTAGCTAAAAAGCAGCCTAAGTTTCTCATTGATTTTGTACGTACTTTTACACGTTTGTGCACCGTCATATATGACAATAATTCTCGTGTTTTTGAAAATGTAATTTTAGTTAAGAAAAAAGTAACGCAACGATTCTTAAGAAACAGGTACGCAACCTTTTTGGGCCTTGATGAGGGTGTGCGGAACGAAAAAGGTTAGGAACCACTCCATTAGAGCAGCATCAACTTGGTGGCATTGTTTGTCTCATAGATTTTTCCTTTGTAATGTTATTCTTTAAAGCGACCGCGTCATATGTAATGATTTAAGATTTGGCAATTGAGATGCGCCAAATGTAATGATTTTAGGTGGGCCAGATGTGGCAATAGCGATTGGGGCCACAAATCTAATATTATGATTTAAAGCGGTGTACCGATCGCACCACTCGCTGAAAGCGAGAAAATAAAATGCATAATTGAAGTAGGTTAGAAATTCTCCAACTATCAATCCGGGAGCGTAACCTCGCTTCCACGAGTTGTCTTCTTGTCAATTACCTCGAATGTTATGTTGAAATCAGATTCCTGGGAGCGTTACCGATGGAGGCATACGAACTAATTACCTGCTGGGCGATTAGATACAGACATATGAATAAAACAAACATAAACAGAAAAGCAATAGTTTTATTGTGACTTACATTTTAGGTGTACAACAGTGGTTCACTTCAACTGACGACAAATATAGGCACAGTTGTTTATTAAGTTGACTCTCAGAAATAATGGCAATAGAGACAATTCATCATTGACAAAACGTAATTGACTATGAAGGAATTAACAAAACATGATTGACCAAACAAAATTGACGCGAAAAACACTTTTCTTCACTATATCAAACTATTCCTGCTTCTGCGCGCTAGAAGCTAATTCACAATTGGCCCAACTCGTGCGGAGGGGGCTGCTACCTTGTAATTATGTTTGCAAACTCACTTCATTATGCTAACTCCCATCCAATAGATTATTTAAAAATTTTTGATGATTAAACATTCAGACTGCTCTTAATAATTTAAATTTCCTGTAAACATTGTATCTAGCGTTTTCTTATTTCCAAGTACCATAGCGAAATTTAAAACTATCTTCCTTGTGTAGCTGAGAATAAAGATTCATTTTCTCTTTTGCTGATTAAGAACTTTTCTTTTTGAGACTGGATTTAAACTTAATTAGGAGAGGTTTAATTTATGTCGGAATTATTCTTAGAAGGAAATTATCATTAATTTTTTTGTATTTTAAACATTTCACATATTACTCATGGTACATATTACTCTTCCCATTATTTAATGACGTCCCGTCATTAGGACTTGCTTACCCTTGGGCTTTTGAAATATTTCCTATTTATTAACTATTTGTTCTACATAATTTTGATTGACATTGTATTATTTTATATTTTTATTTTAGCTTAATCAGGAGTGCTTAAAAATTTTCTCTATTAATTTTCTTATTTTATTATATATCCCTTTCTAAAGTTCATCTACCGGACTAAGATTATCAATGGTTCTAGCCTATACTAAAGATTTTTTTTACATCTAACGCTGATGACTTTTATATTTCCATCAAGGTTGAGGCTATTCTACTTTTACTATGAGATTTTTTTGAAAATTCACCTTTTACAAGTTTTTTTTATTTTGTTTACTATAGGATATTTATGCTTCCTATCCACGCTAAATTAAATGAATAGTACGACAACGCTGCACATAACTCTATCTAAACATCTAACACTACATATAAGAACGATTTAAAACACACAGTATTATATATACCACGTTCACGGTAAACATTAGAACACTTTCACTGGGAATGTTTGCTATGTAATATTACTGATAGGATATTGGAATTTTTAAGTTATCAAAGTTATTAAAATGTAACATATGCAAATTCACACCTATTTCATCATCATAGATATCTTTTAACATACTCACTCCATCCGTTGTAATTTATGATCCTTCACTCTTTTTAGCTTATGCAAAAACAGAAAATTAAAACACTTACAATAGCTTCTTTCAAGAATAGTTCGAGTATGACTGTTGATCTTGAACGAAACGCTTTCCTTAATTGTCAAACGGGAAATGATGCTCCCAGGTACAGGTGTGTGGAATTTTGATATCAGAGTTCATTCTCACCTGCTGTTTTTTGGATAGTTCATAAGGTGCCTTATCGTTAAGGGGTTGAACACTGGGACTGTTGAGACTTGGGACTTGATCTATTATCAACACAGTCCGGATTGGGTTGATTTTCTTCTCAGCATATCCTTCTTGGGATATTTTAAAGTACATAGAGAATGTGATTTTCGTATAAAATTGTTCGTTTGTGCACTTAGAGATTACAGTTCTCTTGTAAAATTGTTCGTTCCTGGCTTGCGTCTATTAACTTTTGCGGCGATTCCTTGGTTAATCACAGGGGAATTGCAGTTCGGATTTGGAATGGGTCGACATCAAACTTTAGTGACTCCTTCAACATATTGTCTTTAACTTGTGGGAGGAGTATATTGTCACTAAGGGGTTAATCACTGGGGTTAATTTTGGTTTCTGTAATTCAGTGGTTGGTTTCCAGGTTCATTTTTCAGAAATTATCTCTTAACATCTATGGGATAAAAGATATATGAACTTTTTGCATTTGATAGAGGGGATAGGATGGATTCCGAGAGATGGTCGAAAGGGATTCGACGCGTGAATCTGCGACACATAAATAATTTTTGGGTTCATCCAATATCATAACTATACAGTCATATGGTACATGGGTCCATAAGGATTATCAAGAGTGATATTTATGTACTTATATCTTGTACTGGTCGTTGGGATTCTTAGGATTTATGTGTTTATATAGTTCGATATTGCACTGGATACTTAGATTCAAATATAGTGTTACCTGATACGTAATAGGGTTTATGGTCGAGGGAACACGATCAGAAGGTAACGGTAATCTTCGTAAACGATGCTAGGGCGAAAATTGCTTGGAGTCTATGGTGAGTACTCTTTGTTGGTTGAGGTATGATGAAAATAGATGCTACTAGGTTGTATCTGCACTGGACTATGCATTGTAATGATCGATATCCAATATGTCATTCCACTTCCTGTAATAAAAATAACGAGGCAGAATCGCACGTTCTTTAAAATCAAGTAGTTTTAATACATAATAAACAATACAATTAGGTGTATTTTAGGGTGAATGTTACCCTACAAGACAATATTAAATAGATGCACTAATATTACTAAAAAAATATTGATTTCAGTAAAACTACATTATTATCATGTTTGTTTCAGATACATACAATTCCCATTGGGAAATCTAAAACAGAGATTTCTTCTAACTTGATTTGAGAAAGGAAACGACGATACAAGGCTTATTGAATCCTTCAACACTTCTTTAATTTTCCCTTGAATGTAAAACAATCCCCTAAACATAAGTTACTCTACATTGTTAAATTTGAGGTCTCAGTTTACAACATATTTCATGCCTTCATTGTTCACGCACATCCGTGCTGTTTAAGAAACGCATGTTGCAGCGTCATAGCCGCACGGTTTTACGTAAATGACACTTACAATGAGGGAACAAGACATAACAAGGACGAGTGGAGACCTCTATACCCACTTGTTTTCTAATGTCTTCCCTTTTTCTTAGCTTAGACGTTCTCATGAGGTTCCGGGTTTAACTTCTGCATTTCAGTCGTTTCCCCGTGTTCTTCTTTTGGGTTTTGCCTTCTTAGTCTCAAAATTCTTCCATGATTAGAAGTCAGTAGGGTTCTCATGGTCAGGGAAATCGCGAATACGAAACATGCTGTTAGTAGTATGTTCCACCAGAATTTGGTCGAGAATAATCTGTATCTATCATCCACGTACGTTAATCTTTGGTCTTCATTAGTAAATAGGGGGATCTGGGAGTCTAATGCTTCTCTTAGTTTTGTAAGCCTTGATGTCCCTTTATTCTTTTCTATTTTGGACCATATCGATGTTTTCATTTCCTCACTTTCTATATTAGGAATATTGTACGACAGGTTTATTGCCTTGAAATTGATTATTTTGGGACTCAATATATTTGTGCTCGTGGTAATTAACGGCGTTCGAACAGTTGATTCTCTATTTAAAAGTCGACATCCTTGTTTTATGGTTATCGTACCCACATTTTGTAACAGTAATTCTGTCTTGTAAATTGGATCTATTCTTTCTGTGTTATTATAACAAGACAAAGTTCCAACAGTTTCTCTTGGAACAGAAAATAACCAAAGATCATTTCAAAGGTGTATCAATATTTTTCGTTTAGTACTTCCCATCAAGGCTTCTTTCAGTTGGACTGGATACATCGTACTCTAATGGTACGGGTAGACTTTATATTAAAGGAAATTATTCGAATTAATTATATGCAATGTGACTTTTTAATTATAATTTGTTTTCGGGAACTGATATATGTTGAACAGACGGTATCAGACGGTTTTGATTCGTGCGAAGCCTTGATATATGTTGAACAAAATTTTTATACAGCATTTTTGTAGTTTGTATGATTTTTACTTGTGAGCTAAAAGTTTTTAAATTATTATTCTTGTATAGCGCCTATCCATTAAAAATCTCTTAATTCTGTACTGACTAAGGGTAATTCCATCTATCAGGTTTTTTAACCGTTCTACCCGATTGTGTCGTTACTTTCTCCTCGACTTCTTGCGGTTTTTTCTTTTTTGGTTTTGATAGGGATATAAGATAAAACTTTTTGAATTGTCTTTTCAAAAATTCTTGCCCTTTTAACACTGTTTCTTTTGCGTGCACGGCCGCTGAAGTCGGTTTTGATTTCCCTATTTCTTTAACTACCATATGGTCTTATTCACCGCCAGACTCTTTGGAACTGGTTTTCGACGAATCCAAATTAGAACTTTTAGAAGTGACACTTCACATTTTTGAGGTATCACCTGCCCTTCCTTTGTAAATTTCTACTCCTCTAGAAGTAGAAGGTTTATTCTCTAAGTCTTGGCCTTGAGTTTTCAACTCGGGAGACATGACAGATTCTTGAGAGCTTTGAGAGGAATCAAAAGTTTTTGCGGGGTTCCTTCACTGTTTATATGCCATGTCTTCAGGGGGATGGGGCATTCTTTGCAATAATGTATCTCCACGAAGTCCATTGATTAGACTTGACCTTGGACACAGTCATATCATGCTCTTGTCCTTGTTGGTCATCCTTGAGAGTTTTATTTCTAGGCAATGTACTTTGACTCCTTTTTATTGGGAAATTTATTAAATCCATGGCCTCTCGCAGATTTGTTTTAATTGAATCTTTGGGAGGAGTTTTCTTCACAGTAATACCCAGAGTTTCTACAGCTCTGTTCAATTCCACCTGCAATGACAGGGGCCTCTCTATTGGTGTTGCAGGGGAAACCATATCGTCTGGAAATCTTTTGGGGGGACAAAGGGTCGAAATTCTATCCGGCAAAAAATGGTTTTTCGGAGATATCGTATAATCTAATTCTCCTGCGCTCTCCAATGATGATTTTTTGGATGTTTTGGCGTTTTTATTCTCATTGGTATTAGTTTTCTCTTGGGAATAACTAGATTTTTCATAGCTAAAAATTCTTCAAAGTTTTCCTCATCACTCTCATTTTCAAAATAGTCTTGTTTAAAATTAAAGGGTTTTAGCTCTGCCAATCTTGATTTAGGGGGCTCATTTTCCGCTTCTGATGAATCGGTAGACGAGGGACGCGATACTCATCTTTCTGGAAATTTTACTCTCGTTATTCGGCTAACATGCGCCTTGTAAGTTCCTCCACTATCGGGGTTCACCATTTTAAAAGTTTAATCGTTATCTTACTTTTTGACTATTCTGTACGGTCCAGAATATTTGTTGAAAAGTTTTTTGCCTTCCGTTCTTGCCTCGTTCTTTAGGTAGACACAATCCCCTATCTTAAAATCTATGTTCCCCTTGACTTTGGGTTGGTTTCTTAGTTCTTGGTTTATTTTACATTTTTCCAACTCTTGCCTAACTATTTTATAAGTTTTCCTCATCCTATTTATGAACTCCTGTTTGTAATCCTCCGAGTTATTGTAATATTGCCGGGAATCAATAATCTCGTCATAGGGGATTCTAAAATCACGGTCAAAAAGTAAATAAAAAGGGTTGTCTTTGGTTGTTTCTGAATGAGCATTGTTGATTACGTTGGTTAAATAAGGTAAGAATTGATCCCAATCGTTCCTGTTGTCTTTTGTATAGATGCTTAATACATTCGAAAATATTTTATGCCTATTTTCTATTTTACCATTAGCATGTGGGTGATGTGGGGAAGTCACCAATTTCTCTATGTTAAGAAAACTCGATAAGTCTTTTGTTACTTTTGAAAAAAAAATTGCTTCCGTTATCACTTAGAACTCTATTTGGAATGCCAAATTGTAAAAATAACTTCGCTTACGCCTTACTTGTGGCGTAAGCGCCTTGATTCTTTAATGCTTTTGCAAAAGTAAAACCAGAAAAGTGATCAATAACTGAAAGAATACAAATATGGCCTCTGTTGGAGACAGGTAAGCCTCCACTGCTTCCATACAAATCAAATGAGATAATGTTGAAGGGGAATCTTGCTACCGGGACTCTTCCCATAGGAGGATTAAGATAAGCTTGGGGTTTTTTTCTTAAGTTACACGCTTCGCATGTACTTGCAAATTCCTTAAGTTTTGTTACTCCCGAAGGCACGAAAAAATACTATTTTAATTTATGGAAAGTTTTCGTTACTCCTAAATGTCCACCTATGTCTGAAGGAAAATATTCGAATGTAGGTATTATTAAGTTTTGGGGTAATACATGTATTATTGATGTTTGGTTTCTATTTGCCTCAGCGGTCACTATTCTGCATAGTATTTCTTCATCAAGATCATAGTAAAAATTATCTATTTCTTTTCTAAGAGTTTTGAATTTATCTGGTAGCGCATCATCCTTGACAAAATAGTTAATAAGTGCTAAACACATTTCGTCCTTTTTTGCTTTATTTTTATATTTTCTAAAGACAAGGGATAATGGTTATCCATATCTTCTTTTACTGTGTCTTTGACTTTGTTTTTCTTACATTTATGTTTGCTCTTAGTATTGATAGCGATAACTTCATTTTCCTCGGCGTCCTATGGCATATTTTCTGGGAATCTACTCAAAAAGTCACAAGCTGCATTTTATTTACCCTTTATATATTCAAATTCGTAATCTAGGTCTTGGATTTCATAATCCATCTAGCTAGAATTCCCGTGGGATTTTTAAATGTGCGCAGGTAGTGCAAGCTTATATGGTCTGATCGTAGTATGAACTTTTTATCGATCAATTATTGTCTAATTTTTTTTAAGTGGTGGATTATATATAAAGGTTCCAAGATTCTGGTGGACTAACAATTTTCACCTTTGGAAAAGGTTTTACTCGAATAGCTTATAACTTTTTCTATTTATTTTATTAGAAGGTCCTTGTAAAGGATCAGGGTTTCCTATGGGAATTATTTGCGAAAGAATAGCACCAATGCCTTTTGAACTAGCATCGGTTGTGACCACGAATTGTCCGTTTTCAAAATCAGGCAGCGATAATATTGGTTCAGAAGTGAGTGCCTTTTTGAGACGGTCTAGGGAAGTTTGAGCTTCCTGGGACCAGGTAACATTTTGGGAGTTCCCTTTAGTTAACTCCGTGAGGGGTTTCGCAATTTGGGCGTAATTGCGCACGAATTTTCTAAAGTAGCCAGTAAGACCAAAAATTCCTCTTAATTCTTTCATAGTTCTAGGGGTTTTTAGGTTTTCAACACATTTTATTTTATCTGGGTCTGGGTATATCTCTCCTTGTGTCACTATTACTCCTAAAAATTTAATTTTAGGTTAAAATAAATTTACTTTTTCAGGCCGGCATTTTAAATTGCCCTCTGAATTTCTCGAACACATTAGCTAATGTTGCTAAGTGTTGTTCAGCGTTTTCTCCCACGCATATGACATCATCAACAAAATGAATTATGAATTTTTTAATCCTCTTAATAGATGCAATAATGGTCTACATAGTGCGCTTGAACTTGTCTTAAGTCCAAAAGGTACTCTTAAATATTCGTATGAACAGCATTCAGCCGTTGAAAATGCAGTTTTATGGACATCTTTTTCGGCTATTTTCACTTGGTGTAACCTTGGGTAAGATCCAAAGAAGTAGAAAAATTTTTTTGCTTGAAATTGAGTCAAGAATTTAATCTATTCTTGGTAAAGGAAATTTATCACTAACTACTTATTTGTTAAGGGCTCTATAATCTACTACAAGTCTAAGATCAACATTCGTTTTTGGTACCGAGATCACTGGTGCACCCTACGGACTTATACTAGGGTGTATAATCTCATTTTTTTTCTAATTCATGAATTTTGTTTTTTAACCACTCTTTGTGCTTATACGGCACACGATATGGCTGTTTTGCGACAGGACTACCAGTCGTTAAAATTGAATGTTCATAAAACGGTATCAGTCTGATATCATCTTCAGATGCGGAAAATACATCTTTAAAATTCCATAATAATTCGCATAATTTTTTCTTAAGTTCCAAGTCCGTAATAGGATCCATATTAAATTTGTTTAAGAATTGCAATTTAGTTAGAGGGTATTTGTTATTAGAAGTTTTAATGTCATATACTAAGTTTCTTTTGGGATTTTCCCAACCATCTAAATCGTTCTCCGAGATAACTTGAATTTGCACTAAACACGTCCCCTTTTTTATTGTAATTGTATCATTTTCGTGGTTTTTAGTTACCATAGTAAAACGTTCTCCTTTGCCGTAAGATATAATCTGTTCTTCGCATAGCATATTTTCGGGAATTTCATTTGACGGGGTCGCAAACCATATTTCAGATTTGCATTCTACTGGTTCAATCATCTGTGATATTTGAATTCTTTGCATTGTTTTGGGAGGGATTTTTGTTTTCCGTATCGCGAATCCGTAATATTTTTCTTTATTTTCATTGTCTATTAGATTCTTACTGGCGCTATGCTGCGCCATTGCGGCATCTTGCGGCGTCACGTTGGGTTTTACTATGTTTTTCCATAATTCCGCTATTTTCTTGATTTTGTTTGACCTATACTGTCGCATATCTCCTTTGTTTTATTTTCGCAGATTCAATCCACTTATTATTTAAATTTACTTCATTTTGCGATGTCTCTCAGAATAATTGAAAAAATTTTTGGTTATGCCATGTCCTCCTTGCGAGACATGAGTTCAAAGGATTGCGATATTATACCGCCAGAAATTTTATTTACTGTTACGTTCTCTTCGTAACCTCTGTTGCAATTTCTTAAGGTGGAAGTTCCTTCCCCTACCTTAGCCGGGTAGACAAGCCTTTTGTTCACTACGTCTAATAATACTCTATTAAACCTTACAAAATTTGCTCCGATAATGGCTTCATATGGAAAGTTGTTGCATATTATAAAATTTGTCGAAAAAATTCTATTATCCCTATTTACGTCTAGGCGAACTGAGCCTATTGCATTCAATTTATGCCCTGTCACGCTAGTTAAATTGGGATTATTAAAATTTCTTTGCCGCCTAATACGCGGAGGCAACATATTAAATAAGCATGAGTTTATTATGTTCGCCGTGGCACCAGAGTCAATTAAAGCCTTAAAGTAAACATTTGCCACACAAAAATCATTAAATATAGGTAACTTGTTATTACTCTCACTACAAGACGGTACTACTATTGTTTTGGACCTATAAAATATTCTAGGCACCCTCTGGGTCCAATTTATTCTTCTGAGTGGCCTGAAACGTTTCCCTGCGGATTTATTTCATGCGTCGGTGCCTGCAATAGATATTCGGATATGTTCATGGAATCTCTAGCTAATTGATTTATATTTGTTTGCCGATCTTGCCATATATTATTATGGTAGTTTGGATTTCTTGCGTCAGTGCCGGCTGCTGGCGCTGACTGCCAATGCAGATGGCTTGAAAAATTTTAATTTCCCGTCGGCCAATTAACTATTTGCCGTCGGCTTCAAAATTTTGCATTTCCCGTCGGCCGATAAATATTTTGCCTATTGGGGGGAGGGTTATACAAATTTGGTTGGTACGCGTTGTAAGGTGCTGATTGGCGCAATCTTCCCTGGCTATACCCTAGTGCAACACTGGTGCTAAAATTTGTTCTTCCGAACAAACAGTTGCCGTAATTTTGCGTTTTACCGACAGTGATCCTTGGTTTGTGATCGGGGACATAACGGCACTCTCTTGGGATGTGCCCAGGTCGATTACAAATATAGCATCTTATTATTGTAGGGTTATTTTCATAACTAAATTGTTTGACGGGCTGAAAACGTACTGTTTTCTGTCTAGCGGGTTCTTGCGTTATATTTCTTTGTGGGACTGGGGAGTTATCCCTTGAAAAAAAATTTGGAGATGGATGATCGCCCTTGAAGGTCAGGCTTGCGTTTGATTCGCCTAGGCTATTTATTTTTGTTTTACTGTGATTTGCCACCATCGTATCGACTTCGATCAATCGCCCTACCTCCTGAACTCTAAGATCTAACGTCTGAATATTTTTGGATATCCCTTGCAAAAAGGTATGTAGTATGACTTTTTCATACAGTTCTCCTGATCCTTTTCCAAATTTGGCTTCTACTGAAATGCGTATATTATCAAGATATTGTCTTACATTTTGTGAATGGTCAAAGCATACCATTCCGTGTTTTTTTTTATTTGTAGAACTAGTTTCGGTAAATCTATCTTTAAATGCCGTTAACAATTTGTCCACCGTATTTATTGGTAAGCTGGCACCATCACCTATAGTATTTTCAATTTGCTTTAAAAAGCTTAAGGCCTGGCCTTTTAATCTTAATAGGAGCATGCCGACTAACGTTTCTAGCTCTGTTTTTGTTAATTATGCAAACTGGGCCAATTGGATATTAAATTCGTTGATATCTGTTTGTCCATCATATTGCGGAATAGATTTTGCTATTTCTACATTTTTCGCGACCAACTTTTGCGCCATTAATAGTTCGCTTAATTCTTCTGACATTTTTGCGTTTGAATAACTCAAAATAGGTTTTTTTTTCACTTAACCTATTTGGGGGAGGCTATTATCTCCTATGAGATATTTTAAAGGGGTTTCCTATTATAGCTTAGCGATTATAGGCCTAATCACTTTTTCTTATATGTCTATCTCTCCAATAATTAAATTTAAATTACAAAGTTCATAGCCTAACTAGTTCGCAGGTTTTCCTCCAATTTCCGACCGTGCCATATGTTATTATGCTATTATGTTATTCTTTAAAGCGACCGCGTCATATGTAATGATTTAAGATTTGGTGATTGAGATGCGCCAAATGTAATGATTTTAGGTGGGCCAGATGTGGCAACAACGATTGGGGCCACAAATGTAATATTATGATTTAAAGCGGTGTGCCGATCGGGCACCTCGCTGAAAGCGAGAAAATAAAATGCATAATTGTAGTAGGTTAGAAATTCTCCAACTACCAATCCGGGAGCGTAACCTCACTTCCTCGAGTTATCTTCTTGTCAATTACCTCTAATGTTATGTAGAAATCAGATTCCTGGGAGCGTTACCGATGGAGGCATACGAACTAATTACCTGCTGGGCGATTAGATACAGACATATGAATAAAACAAACATAAATAAAAAAGCAATAGTTTTATTGTGATTTACATTTTACGTGTACAACAGTGGTTCACTTCAACTGACGACAAATAGAGGCAAAGTTGTTCATTAAGTTGACTCTCAGAAATAATGGCAATAGAGACAATTCATCATTGACAAAACGTAATTGACTATGAAGGAATTAACAAAACATGATTGACCAAACAAAATTGACGAGAAAAACACTTTTCTTCACTATATCAAACTATTCCTGCTTCTGCGCGCTAGAAGCTAATTCACGATTGGCCCAACTCGTGCGGTGGGGGCTGCTACCTTGTAATTATGTTTGCAAACTCACTTCATTATGCTAACTGCCCATCCAATAGACTATTTATATATTTTTGATGATTAAACATTCAGACTGCTCTTAATAATTTAAATTTCCTGTAAACATTGTATCTAGCGTTTTCTTATTTCCAAGTACCATAGCGAAATTTAAAACTATCTTCCTCGTGTAGCTGAGAATAAAATGCATTTTCTCTTTTGCTGATTAAGAACTTTTCTTTTTGAGACTGGATTTAAACTTAATTAGGAGAGGTTTAATTTATGTCGGAATTATTCTTAGAAGGAAATTATCATTAATTTTTTTGTATTTTAAACATTTCACATATTACTCACGGTACACCTTTACGGCGCTAGTACGTCAGCAACATCCAACTACATCGCATTGACTATTGCAACACCAACTACATTGTCACATTGACTACTATAGCAACATCGACTATTTTCTTGGCCCTCAGTCTTTTATGAATTTCTTGCATATTCACTCAGTGAAACTCAGTCTGATGAATTTCCTTTTGCATTATAAAATTTGCATTCCATATTGTAAGTGAGTTCCTAGCATTCAGTTAATTTGGGATCTCATGATTCGTGCCTAATTTATAAAAATTTGTATCTGTTACATCAAGAACAAATGTAAAAATATTTCTTCCATCTATTTGACCTCTGTCAACATCCAAGGCTCGAACTCTAACTTATTACCTTTTTCAGTAACAGGGTATTTTGGATTAGAGGTATAAAACACTTTTTTTGTTTCTTTCGTTTGTTTTTTACCGAGGCGGAGAGATGTGGAAGGTGAATCTACCTTATCTAGAAAGTGAAACATTTGACATTCCAGTTCGGAATATAAAGAATTCGGAAAAAGTAGTTTTTGTTGTCATCTTATCTCAGAAAATGATAAGCCTCAAACCGTGTGTTCCCAAGATGAGGTGACAGTAATGAAGCACCAAAATGAGGCACCTAGTGTGCCAGAAAAGGTTGAAACAAGTTTAGAGTATGTGCTTTCTCTAGAAAAGTTCGAGAGAACAGAGTTGAATATGTGGAACCAAATGTTGGAATTCACTTCCCATTTGAATGTGATTTGTTTATTTTCCGGTGAAATTGCGTAAAAATAGAAAAGACAAATAAACGATAAAGGCAGATTATAATTTGACAATTCAGGCTAAAATGACAAGCTCAAGTACTCAGTTCTCGCTTGAGAACGTCTTGTTTGTTTCTGCTATGAGAATGACGTGTTTGTTTCTGCTATGAAAGAGAGAGAAATTAAAAAAGACCCATAATTGCAAGAATTCAGTCTACGCTGGTCCAAGGTACTGTTTTACGGGAGCCATTTATGTCAGCCCGCAATTGCGAGCTTAAGGGAGGGGAGGAGGTCTTTGCCCTTTTGGGGGGAAATAGAAAGAATCCCGAACAAGAATTTGAAGGGTCATGCTCAGTATTGATGAAATAGTGTGGCAAGGAAGATGTGGCTGGACTGGGTGAGCCTGGGAAGGGGTCGGAATTATGTCCTATCAACTTTCAGAAGTGCTTGCTGCATGATCGTAGGGGAAGGTCCCTTCTGGAGATCAGATATAATACTCAGTCCCTTCAACCAACAGCTGATCGTGGCCTTTCATGGCTAGTTTCTATTACCATACCTTGGTAATCGCGCCCAAAGCCATGAGGGTGCATGAGGGGTTTCTTGACCTAGGAACTTACGGGTGTATGTTTCAAGCCTTTCGGAGAAAGAAAGTTCTGGCCTCTTTTTTGAGGGAGAATTAATGTTTTTCCTTTCTTTTTTTATTGTGAATTGGGAACCTCTTAACCCAAAATCTTACAAATACAAGCTTTGAGCTAATCAGAAAAATTTTCTGTCCCTTTTTTCACCCCGTTTCTGTTGGAACCGTACAGTCAGATCACCCCCCTTCCCCATGAGAGCACAAATTATCAGTTACAATTTTTAAACTAATCAGGGAAAAATATTTTGTTGCTCATTTCCAGTCATCTAACGCTATTCTGAGAGCGAAAAAATTTTTCTGAAAAAACAAACAAGAGTGACTCTCATCCATGAGAAGAAAAGAACATATTGCAGAAGAAAAAAACATATTGTAGCAAAGACCTCCGCTAAGCCGTCTTAAGTACAAAAAAACTAACCTTTGGAGTAACCTGGACAGAAGGAATTAAGTGACTGAAGAAAACTAAACCAAACATATAATACCATTTAAAAATTGGACTGGGTATGAATTCTTTCCTTTTTTTGTTCTTTTTTTGTGCACCCTGTCTGCTGGATTGATTTGAATCAAGAGGACCAATTCATTAATTTTTTTTTTACTTAAATGTAAAAAGGGTCAAATTTCGTGCTGAATGGCTCAGAAACTATACTGAATCTCGTAAGTAGGACCGTGCAGTTTGTCAGAGACATCAAGACATAATGTATTAAAAGTCTTTTTTCAGGAAATGTCTGCAGCCTCATATAGACAAGATTCGAGATTTTACATCTGCTGCAGAAAGAGCTTTTGAAAAAGCTAATTTGGAGCCTTCGAGCGTCCTTGGAGTGGCAGATTCAGTCCCGTTGAATTTAGCAAATGTTATGCTGCTAGCTCACCAAGGAAAGCAAACTGTTTTTCAATAGTATGTTCTTTAACTGTCAATAAGCTATATTATCTCTCCTGTTATCTTTTCTTGCTTGCTTACTTGCTCGAAACAGGCGTTTTTCGCCTCACCAGGCATCTGCATCCGATGTTTTTTTGAAATTTAAGCGTAAACCAGCTTTATAATCCTTGTCCCTCAATTTACTCGTAATTTTACTTTCCCTACGAGCATTGCCTCTCTTCCTCTCTGCACTTCGTCAATATTTACTCCTTATTCCTTCGTGTTTTTAATTTTAAATAGCGCTTCCTTTACTTAACTTTACTTTACTTCCTTTACATTGCTCTTGCTTTACTTTACTGTGTCCATCATGCAGACAAGTGTGCAGGGTGAGGGCCTTGGTATTGGGGCCCCTTGAAACTTTTACATGTCTTCAATTTTTTCTATAATTTTATTAACTTCGTTATGGCGAAAATTGCGATAACGAACTTTAAGTAAGCTTTGTTTAAAGTTCGATTGGGTAAGATACGTGTAAAAAATTAAGAATTTGGTAGGCATGCCTAGCGCCAGGAATACGCAAGAAAGATTCCATCACCGGACGGGCGCGGTAGCATGATTGCCAGCTTAATTTTATGTTTGTTTAATGTAGGCCTATGTGTAATGTTTAACATATATTGTGTAATGTTTTTGAAATTAACTGAGTAGCTTCTTTGCCAAATAGTAAATTTTCTTTTTTTTTACCGCTTGAAGAAAATGTATTACTGAAGACCTAGGTCAGCCCCAACTACCTTTATTTTTTATGGTGTGTAAGCGATGTAAAATAATCTCCCGAAATTCTTCAGACTGCTGAGGAACACAATTAGGCTTGTATTTTTAACAAATTTTCTGGGGGAGGACCCCCAGAAACTTTCCTTTCCCCTGAAGGGTATGCCATGTCCCTCGGACGGGGACCCTCTTGCTCCCCCCCCTCAATTGTAATGCTGAAATTACACCCATGTTAATTGTTGTTTTGACAACTCTGATTCCTTACAAAGATTAAATCTTAGTGAAGGACTGCTAATACTCCATTTTTCTTAACGCTTGCCTTGAACTCAATTCAGGTATGCTGATTTCAGTTTTTGTCTTGATTCTCCCAAATTTTCCAATTTTCTCAGTTATTGTTTCGTCATTTTTCTGAATACTCATCTTGAACTGAGTTCTGTTTTTGACCAGCTTAAGTAAAAAAAATCCTTTAAATAAAGTTAAAATGTGACATGGAGACTTAAAATAAATAAAGATTGTTCCGTATATGAAGAGGCGTGCCGGTTCCTCAACACCCTGCTCTTTACGATAAAGTTTAACAAAACAAGTTTTGCATACCTAGAATTATAGGCAGCGCAATAGTGCCTTCTATGTAAAGAGCGATGTAAGCACAATATATTGTTTTTTGTTTTGTCTTAGACCAGGGAACTTCATATAGAAAAAGTTGGCATAGAAACTTCAAAAAGAGCTCATTCGATTGGAAATTGAGAGGGCTAGTGCCCTCTTCAGAAGCAAAGCTATAGCGATGCCTATAATAAAGGCCATAAGGCCACAATATTTTACTTTTTGTTTACTATTTATTTTATTTTTTCCAGAGGCACTTTATATAGAAAGTGTGGTCGTATAAACTTTGGAAGGGGCTCATGCCCTTTTTTCCCCAAATGTATCTGCTAAAAATTTTGAGATAGCATTTTTGCTAAAAATAGTTCAAAGATCAGATAACAAAACTCAGGCGTCGTCAAAACCCTCCGGGGCCTGGGGGCAGGCGTTGTAAGTTATGCCCTTGGCGAATATATGGTTCTTATGGAAGGGGTGGTCGCATAAACTTCACAAGGGGCTCATTTGATTGGAAATTGAAAGTTAGGGTTCACTTTTTAAGAGACAAAAGAAATCAGATGGTAAGTGCTTCCCCGCGCCCCTTTTTCCCAAATGTTTCCGATAAAAATTTTGAGATTGCCATTTTTTTAAATAGTTCAAACATCAGATAACAAAAACTCTGGGGTATACAAAAGCCCCCAGAGCCTGGGGCAGGTGTTTTAAATTCTGTCCCAGAGGCATATAAGGTTTTTATGTTAGGGGTGGTCGTATAAATGTAGCAATAGAAGAATTTTAATTGTTGTAATGGAAAAATTTATTACTTGTAGCGATAAAAGATTTGCTACTTGTGGCGATAGAGATTTCTCCGATAGCGCCGCTTATAGCGCTGGAGATTGTTTCAACTAGGCTAGCGCCGCTTTCAATTAATGAGAGAAAATTGAATATGTAGACATATAAATGTGGCTTCTTCTTTCTTGAGCTATCTGGAGATCAGATTCCTTTGGGAGCATTTACCTTGGAGACATACGAACTAATTACCTATTATTAGACTAGACGCAGACATATAAATGAAATAAACACAGATAAAAAAGATACTAGACTTATTGAACTTACATGCTTAGTTGCACAGCAACGGGTCACTTCAATGACAATAATGGTGACCAAAATACAATAATTTCGCCTGACTCTCTCTAGGTCTGATGTATTGACTGTTTCAGGTCAGACTTAAGATTAAAATTAAAAGGCACATTTACCCCACTACCAAACGCAGTTCTTTCGTCCGGCGCTGTAAGGACTGCCCGCCATTGGCTCAAGGGGGCCAAGGATGTAAATCTTTCGTCCAATAATCTTTTTTTAAATATTTTTGATGATTCAAGCATTCACACGGTTTTTTGCCATTGAAACTTCCTTAGAAATATCGTACGTAGCTTTTTTTTTGCTACTCGTTATCTTAGCGAAATTCGAACGACTAGCGTCGTTGTTTGATTGAAGCTAGAACGCAGTTTATATTTTTGCTGATTAAAAATTTATACTCTTGGAAGCGGTATTTGAACTCAATTAGGGGACTTTTAATTTCTGCCCGAATCAAATTTAGAAGGAAAGAATCTTGTATTATAAATATATTGTATTCTAGTGCGGGTGCACATCACCCTTCCCATCAAATAATGACGTCCCGTCATTAGTGACTGCTCATTAGGAGGGCTTAAAAATTTTTCAATTATTTTTCTTATTTTATTCTACGTCCCTATCTAAAATTCATCTACCGGACTAAGATTATTTATGGTTCTAGGTTAGCTGCTATACTAAAGTTTTTTTTTCTATATCTAACACTGATTACTTTTACATTTCCAGTAAGGTTGGGACTATTCTACTTTTATATTAGTTTTTTTTTTTGCTGTCTATATGACGTACAACATACTATCTACACAACGTTAAATGAATAACATGATAATATTACACCTAATTCTACTTGCGGTACATACATGAATGATTTATAACATACAATATTGGGTTCATCATATTCACTGATGACATTAAAACACTTTCACTATTGGGATTTTTGAATTGTCAAAGTTATTAGGAAGTAACACATGTAGATTCACATCTATTCATCACCTTTTGTGTCCTTAGTGTACTACACCCTTCTGTTGTAAATAATTGTCCTTCACTCTTTTTGTCTTGGCAAAAATTTTGAAGCATTTACGTTATGGTTTCTTCATGGAACAGTTCGAGTCTAGTCGTCTTTACACGACAAGTTTTCCCTAATAGTCAACTGGGAAATGGCCGTTAAATATTGTTCTAATAGTCAACTGGGAAATGATTCTTTCCACTACATGTGTTGGTGTTTTTCATCTCAGCATATCATTTTTAGGATTTTTTTAGGCACATAGAGAATGTATTCTCGCGTAAAATTGTTCATTTGTGCCTTTTGAAACGGGTGGTCGTCATACTATGGTGACCCTTTTAATATATTGTATTTAAGTTCAACTTCAAACATCTTCAAATATCGTTCAACTTCGAATGTCGTTAAATATCGTTTATCTTTTATTGATCGATGGTGTTCTCAGAATTAAACTTCAAATTGTCTTTAATATCGGCTTCAAATCTTCAAATGTCTTTAAATGTCATTTAACTTCAAATATTATTTATCGTGTGCTGATCGATGGGGTTCTCAGAATTAAACTTCAAATTGTCTTTAATTTCGGCTTCAAATCTTCAAATTTCTTTAAATGTCACTTAAATTCAAATATTGTTTATCGTGTGCTGATCGATGGGGTTCTCAGAATTGAACTTCAAATTGTCTTTAATTTCGGCTTCAAATATCTTCAAATTTAAAATTCATTTAACTTCAAATATCGTTAAATATCGTTTAGCTTCAAATATCATCACTATACTGTCAAACTATTCTGGGGTCCATAGTGAGTATGAAAGGTAATATCTACGTATTTATATCTTGTACTGACCGATGGGTTTCTGTGATTATATAGTTCGTTAAAGTACTTGATACTGAGGTTCAAATATAGTGTTACCTGATACGTAGTATGGTTCATAGTCGAAGAAACGACGATCGAGGGTAACTGTTGTTCTCGTAGACGAAGTTGGGAAGAAAGTTGCCTGGAGTTATGGTGAGTACTCTTCGTTGGTTGAGATATGATGGAAATAGATGCTACTGGGTTGTATCTGTACTGGGCAGCTCATTGTAATGCTCAATAACCAATTTGCCATTTACTTCCTGTAATAAAAACAGCGCGGCAGAATCAGAAGTTCTTTGAAGTAAATACACATACAATAATTCACGCATTAATTGGGTTATAATTGTTCCCATTGGGAAGTTCAATACATAGAAGTTTCTTATAAATATTGATTCTACAACTTTAAGTATGGTCTCTTATTATACATACACTTTATTTTAACTCCTTTTAACACTTAGTTAATTTTACAATAGATTTACAATAATCATTTAAACAGAGTTTATGCTACATGATTAATTTTTGAGGTCTAATTTTACAACTTACTTCATGCCTGCATTGTTCACGCAAGTCCGTGCTGTTTCAGAAACGCATGTGCAGCGTCATAACCGCACGGTTTTACGCAAAACGATACTACAATAAGGGAACAAGACATAACAAGGACGAATGGAGACCTCTCTATCCACTCGTCTTCTAATGTCCTCCCTATTTCCTGGCTTAGCCGTTCTGGTGGGGCTCCGGGTTTAACGGCTGAAATGCAGAGGTTCTTAGTCTCAGGATTTTTCCGTAATTGCAAGTCAAAATTGGTTCGCCTTTCGAATAAGGTCATTAGATGAAGGATTCCTAGCTTGCCCGCGTAGATTCCAGTTGATGCTTGGCAAAAAATATAAGCGTAATGAAGAACTGGCATCAATGTCTTTTTAGAAGGCTATTGTTTGAGCAAATCCTTCAGAACTAAATAAATAAATATGATATATTTATATCATATAAAATAAAATAATTATAATCTGCACTAAGACAAAATATTTCATATAATTAGACGCTTCTGTACTGATAATTTCTTGTTTTGGATAATATCCATCTTGGTTAGGGCATCGGAAGATTTTTCATGGAAAATCCGAGGAAGACCTGAGTCAGTATAGGTAAGATATAACTTGACTAACTTGCGAAAATATGTCACAAAAATTAGAGCACATGATATGTCATAGATAAACCAATGAAATTAAAGAACATCTTTGTCACAGAACTATAGAACAGTGATCTCTCTGTTATTGTATACGTCGTAGATATAAACTAATGAAATTAAGTTTTTTTGTCAAGGAGCTAAAGACATTAATGTCTTTGTTTCTCTTTGGAAGTAATGTTTAACACAGCTGTACGACAGCATACGTCATAGGTATAATATAATGAAATTTAAACGCTTTTCTTTTTTCTCGGAGCTATAAGAAAGTAAACTCTCTGTTTCTCTTTCAAAGCATTCTTATCCAAAAAACGGAAACTAACTAGCTCACAGAAGTTTCTATTTAACCTTTAAGTATTGTTTTGACTGGTCCTGATTGGCATAAAAATATTAATTTCTTACACTTCAAGGACTGAGAAATACCCCTTCCTACGGTCGTTTACACAAAAAAAAATAACAAAAAAACAATGATGGGCCTTGAGTTCCTCCCCCGGCTTCCCACAACACGTGGTCCAACGCCAGTTGTCGTTCTTAGTCGACCACGAGCTTCCTACCTTTGGTTATTTTCTGTTCCAACATTTCTCTCTGATCACCAATGTTTTGAGATCACTTGTACTATTTTTTTTTTCATTAGTATTGACTTGGTGAACTTTACTTGCACGCTGTTAAATTTATTATGGTGTTAAATTTATTATCTTTGAAATTTGTCTTTACATTAATTAGGGATATTTCCATCTGTCAGGTTTTTTACACGTTCTACCTGACTGTGTCGTTATTTTCTCCTCGGTTTCTTGCGGTTTTTGCTTTTTCGGTTTGTCTAGCGAAATAAGGTCAAACTTTTTGTATTGTTTTTTCAAATATTCTTGCCCTTTTAATTTCGTTTGTTTCCCGTGTGCGGGGTCTGAGGTCGGTCTTGATTTTCCTATTTCTTTAGCTACTATATGGTCTGATTCACCGTCAGACTCTTCTGAACTGGTTTCCGACGAATCTGGATTAGAACTTTTAGAGGTGGCACTTTTTGAGGTGTCACCTGCCTTTCGTTCGTAAATTTCTACTCCCCTGGAAGTAGAAGGTTTATTCTCTAAGTCCTCGCCTTGAGTTTTCAACTCGGGAGATTTGAAAGATTCTTGAGAGCTTTGGGAGGAATCAAGAGTTTTTGAGGGGTTCCTCCATTGTTTGAATGCCATGTCCTGAGGGGGATGGGGCATTTTTTGCATTAGAGTTTCTCGCCATGAAGTCCACTGTTTAGGTCTGGCCTTGGATACAGTTATATCATGATATTGACCTTGCTGGTCATCCTTTGGAGTTTTATTCCCGGGCAATGTACTTTGACTCGTTTTTATGGGAAAATCTATTAAATCCATAGCTTCTCGCAGGTTTGTTTTGGTTAAATCTTTGGGAGGAGTTTTCTTTACAGTAATACCGGGGGTTTCTACAGCTCTGTTTAATTCGTCCTGTAAAGACAGGGGCCTTTCTATCGGTGTTGCAGGGGAAACCATATCGTCGTGAAATCTTTTGGGGGGACATGGGGTCGAAATTCTATCGGGGAAGAATTGGGTTTTTGGAGATATTGTATAATCTAAATCTCCTGCGCTTGCCGATGAATAACTTTTTGGAGTTTTTGGCGTTTTTATTCTTACTGGTATTAGGGATTTTTTCTCAGGAACAACTAGATTTTCCATTGCTAAAAATTCTTCAAAGTTTTGTTAATCACTGTCATTTTCAAAATAATCTTGTTTAAAATTGAAAGGTTTTAGCTCTGCCAATCTTGACCTAGGGGGCTCATTTTCCGAATCTGACGAATCAGTAGAAGAGGGATGTGACACCCATCTCTCTGGAAATTTGGCTCTTTTTATTCGGCTAACATGCGCCTTGTAAGTTCTTCTACTATCGGGGTTTTCCATTTTAAAGGTATATTCATTATCGTACTTTTTGACTATTCTGTACGGTCCAGAATATTTGTTTGAGAGTTTTTGTCCTTCCGTTTTTGACTCGTTCTCTAGGTAAACGAAGTCTACCACTTTGAAATTTACATTCCCCTTAACTTTGGGTTGGTTTCTTAGCTCTTGGTTTATTTTACATTTTTACAGCTCTTGCCTAACTATTTTTTAAGTTTTCCTCATTCTATTTATGAATTCTTGTTTATAATCTTCTGAGCTATTATAATACTGCCGAGATTCAATAATCTCATCATACGGGATTCTAAAATCTCGACCAAAAAGTAAATAAAATGGATTGTCTTTGGTTGTTTCGGAATAAGCAGTGTTGATTACGTTAGTTATATAGGGTACGAATTTATCCCAGTCGCTCCTGTCGTCTTTTGTATAAATACTTAGTACGTTCGAGAGTATTTTATGCCTGTTTTATATTTTGACATTAGCTTGTGGATTGTGCGGCGCTGTCACAAATTTCTCTATATTAAGGCAACTCATTAAATGTTTTTTTACTTTTGCAACAAAATTGCTCCGATTGTCGCTCAAAATTTTATTAGGAATGCCAAATTGTAAAAATAATTTTGCTAATGCCCTACTTGTGGCATAAGCACCTTGATTTTTTAATGCTTTTGCAAAAGTAAATCCGGAAAAATGATCTATGACCGAAAGAATACAAGTATGACCTCTGCTAGAAACAGGTAAGCCTCCAGTTGTACCGTATAGGTCAAATGAGATAATATCGAAGGGGTAATTTGCTACCGGGACCCTTCCCATTGGGGGATTTGGGTAAACTGGGGGGATTTTTCTCAGATTGCATGCTTCGAATGTACTTACAAAGTCTTTAAGTTTTGTCAGCGCCGATTGTACTTAAGAGTATTGTTTTAATTTATGGAAAGTTTTCATAACTGCTAAATGTCCACCCGTGTCCGAAGAAAATTTTCAAATGCCGGCTCTATCAAGTTTTTTCGTAATACAGTATTATCGAGGTTTGGTTTCTATTTGTCTCAGAAGTCAAGATTCTGAACATTATTTTTTCATCGAAATAATATTAAAAATTGTCTATATCTATTCTCATGGTTTTTAATTAGTATTTGAAAGTATTCTTATTAGGAAAATATTCAACTCGTTCTGCGCATAATCCGTCCTTTTTTTGCTTGGGCTTTTTATTTTCCAAAGACAAGAGACAATAGTTAATCTTCTTTTCTTTTGCTGCGTCTTTGACTTTGTTTTTCTTACATCCATGTTTGCTTTTAGCATTAATAGCATTAACTTCATTTTCTTCAGTTTCCGACGGACTATTTTCTGGGTATCTACTCAAAAAGTCGCAAGCTGCGTTTTGTTTTCCCTTTAAATGTTCAAATTCATAATCTAGGTCTTGGATTTTCATAATCCATCTAGCTAGAATGCCCGTGGGGTTTTTAAATGTGCGCAGGTACTGCAAGCTTTTATGGTCTGATCGTAGTATAAATTTTCTACCAATTAAATAATGTCTAAACTTGTCCAAGTGGTAGATAATAGATGACAATTCTAAGTTTGTGGCAGAATAACTACTCTTCGCGTTTTGATAAAGCTTTACTTGAATAGCATATAACTTTTTCTATTTGTTTGGGTGTTCCCTGTAGAGGGTTAGGGTCTTTTACCGGGATTATTTGCGAAAGAATTGCGCCTATGCCTTTTGAACTAGCATCAGTGGTAACGATAAATTTTCCGTGTTCGAGATCAGGGAGTGATAAAATTGGTTCAGAAGTGAGTGCCTTTTTGAGACGGTCTATGGAAGTTTGAGCTTCCTGGGACGAGGTAACATTATGGGAATTCCCTTTGGTTAATTCCGTGAGGGGTTTCGCAATTTGGGCATAATTGCGTACGAATTTTCTAAAGTAGCCAGTAAGGCCTAAAATTCTCCTTAATTCTTTCATAGTTCTGGGGGGTTTGAGGTTTTCCACACATTTTATTTTATCAGGGTCTGGGGATATCTCTCCCTAGGTTACTATTACTCCTAAAAATTTAATTTTGGATTGAAATAAATTTACTTTCTCGGGCCGGCATTTTAAATTTCCTTGCCTGAACTTCTCGAACACCTTAGCTAAAGTTGCTAAGTGTTGCTCAGTGTTTTCCCCCCCGCATATAATATCATCAACAAAATGAATTATATTCTTTAATCCTCTTAACATGTGCAATAGGGGTCTACGTAACGTGGTTGAACTAGATTCAAGCCCAACGAGCACACTTAACTAGTCAGAAAATCTGTATTCGGATTCTGAAAAAGCAGTCTTATGGATGTCTTTTCTGGCTATTTTCACTTGGTGGTAGCTTTGGGTAATGTTTAAAGAGGTCAAAATTTTGTTTTTGCTTGAAATTGAGTCAAGAATTTCGTCTATTCTTGGTAGAGGAAATTTGTCGCTAACTACTTGTTTGTTGAGAGCCCTATAATCTACTACGAGTCTAAGATCTCCATTCTTATTTGGTACTAAGATCACTGGTGCACCATACGGACTTATACTTGGGCGTATAATTTCGTTTTTTTCTAATTCATGGATTTTATTTTTTAACCACTCTTTGTGCTTATGTGGAACGGGGTATGGCTGTTTTGCTACGGGATTACTAGTCGTCAAAATTTAATTTTAAAAAAATGGAATTAGACCGATATAATCTTCACATTCTGAGAATACATCCTTAAATTTTCATAATAATTACCATAATTTCTTATGCAGTTCCATATCGGTAATATCAACCATTTTTAGATGTGTATAAAAATTGCGATTTAGTCAGGGGTTATTCTTTATTTGACGTTTTAATGCCGTTAACTAGATTTCTTTTAGAATTTTCACATGTATTTAAATCATTTTCTGTTATAACCTGGATTTGGACTAAACACGTTCCCTTTTTAATTGTAATTGTATCATTTTTATGGTTATTGGTTACCCAAATAAAACCTTCCCCTTTGTCATAAGATATAATCTGTTCCTCGCATAACAGATTTTTAGGCATTTCAGACGGTGTCGCAAACCATATTTCTGATTTGCTAACAACGGGTTCGATCATTTGAGATATTTGAATTTTTTGTATCGTTTTGGGAGGGATTTTTGTTTTCCTTATCTCAAATCCATAATATTTCTCTTCATTTTCATTCTTTATTAGATTCATACTAGTGCTATGCTGCGTCATTGCGGCATCTTGTGGTGTCACGTTAGGTTATATTATGTTCTTCCACAATTCCACTATTTTCTTAATTTCATTTGATCTGTACTGTTGCATAGTTCCTATTTTTATTTTCGCATCTTCAGTACTGTTATTATTTAAATATACTTCATTTTTGCAATATCTCTCTGGGTAATTGATCAAATTTTTAGTCATACCATGTCTTTGCGAGACATGGGGTTCAAATTACTTCGCCATTCTATTATTAAGAATTCTGTTTAGATGTAGGTTGTCTTTATAAATTTCGGTTCGATTTCTTAAGGTAGAAATTTCTTCCCCTACCTTATCGTGGCTTGCACATTTCTCTTGTCCCGCGTCTAAGTGAATTTCTTCGGACGATTTGTATTTCTCACGGATGAGAGAGCCATAGGAGAAGTTGTCGTAATTGCTGAAACGCATAATGCACGTTCAGGTATACCTTATTTGGTTGAAGCAAATTGACCCTTGTGTATTTAATTTATGACCTGTCACGCTTGTCAAATTGGGATTATTAGGGTTTCTCTGTCGTTTGATATGCGGCGGCAAGGTATTAAATACGCATGAGTTTATGATATTTACAGTAGCTCCACTGTCAACTAAGGCCGTAAAGTAAACGTTTTCTACACAAAAATCATTAAATATAGGTAACTTGTTAATAATATCACTACAAGAAGGAACTACTATTGTTTTGGACCTATTAAATATTCTTGGCACCCTCTGGGTCCAACTTATGTTTCTGAGGGGCCCAAAACGTTTCCCTGGTGATTTATTTCCTGTGTTGGTTCCCGTAATAGATATTCAGGCGTATTGGGTTCCGTAGGCATATTTAAATGATTTAAGTCAGTCTGTCTTTTCCAAGTATTATTGTGGTAACGTAGAGGTCTCGTGTAAGTGCCGTTTGCTGACACTGACCGCCAGTGCCGTTGGCTTGCAAAATTTTCATTTCTCATCGGTAAATTTTCATGATTTCTATATTGCATTCTCGCATTATATTGGCCTTGGCGAGTATTTGGGTTTTCAAACCGGTAATTAATTTGTCTATTGGGGGGAGGGTTATACGAATTCGATTGGTACGCATTATAAGGTACTGATTGGCGCAATCCCCCCTGGCTATAGCCTATTGCACGACCGGTGCTAAAATTTGTTCTTCCGAACAAATGGTTGCCGTAATTTTGCGTATTACCGACAGCATTTCTTGGTATGGGATTGGGGACATAGTGGCACTCTCTCGCTATGTGGCCAACGCGATTGCAATTATGGCACCTCATTATTGTAGGGTTAATGGGCTGAAAACGTAATGTTCTCTGCCTAGCAGGTTCTGGCGTTTTGTTTCTTTGTGCCACTGGGGAGTTATCCCTTGAAAGGAAATTGGGTGATGCCTGATCGCCCTTGAAAATTATGTTCGCGTTTGAATCGCCTAGGCTATTTATTTTTGCTTTACTATGATTAGCAACCATTTTATCAACTTCGATTAATCGCTCTACCTCTTGGACTGCAAGATCTAATGTCTGAATATTTTTGGATATTACTGCTCTATATAGTTTTGGGGGTAGCCCTTGCAAAAAGGTATTTAGTATGACTTTTTCATGCAGTTGCCCCGAACCACTTTCGTATTTTGCTTCTACAGAAATGCGTATGTTATCAAGATATTCCCTTATATTCTGTGAAAAATCAAAGCTTACTAGCCCGTGTTTTAATTTATTTATAGAACTGGTTTCTATAAATCTCTCTTTGAATGCTTTTAACAAGTCATCAACCGTATTTATTGGCAAGTTGGCGTTATTACCTATGGTATTTTCGACATGTTTTAGAAATGTTAAGGCCTGGCCTCTTAATCGTAGTAGGAGGATGTCTTTTGAAGCTCCCACGTCTGTTTTTGTTAATTGTACAAATTGGGTCAGTTGAATATTAAGTTTGTCAATATCTGACTGACCATTGTACTCTGGTATAGATTTTGCTATCTCTACATTTTTTGCGACTAACTTTTGCATTATTAATAACTCGTTTATTTCGTCCATCTTTTTTTGCGTTTATATCAAGTTAAAATTTTACATTACCTATTTTGGGGTAGGCTATTATCTCCTATGAGATATAATGGGTTTACTGTCGTAGTCTAGCGGTTATAGGCCTAATCAATTTATTGATGTGTCTATGTCCTTCCAACCATTAAATTCAAATCACAAAGTTTAAATAGCCTAACTAGTTCGCAGTTTTCCTCCAATTTCCGACACGCGCCATTTGTAGCGATAGAAAAATTCATTATTTGTAGCGACAGAAGATTTGCTACTTTTGGTGATAGAAATTTCTCCGATAGTGTCGCTTATAGTGCTGGAGATTGTTTCGACTAGGCTAGCGCCGCTTTCAACTAATTAGATAAAATTTAATATGTAGACACATAAATGTGGCATCTTCTTTCTTGGGCTATCTGGAGATCAGATTCCTTTGGGAGTATTTACCTTGGAGACTTAAGAACTAATTACCTATTATTGGACTAGACGCAGACATATAAATGAAATAAACACAGATAAAAAAGACAATAGATTTATTGAACTTACATGCTTAGTTGCACAGGAACGGGTCACTTCAATGACAATAACGGTGACCAAAATACAATAATTTCGCCTGACTCTCTCTAGGTCTGATGTATTGACTGTTTCAGGTCAGACTTAAGATTAAAAAAAGGCACATTTACCCCACTACCAAACGCAGTTCTTTCGTCCTGCGCTGTAAGGACTGCCTGCCATTGGCCCAAGAGGGCCAAGGATGTAAATCTTTTGTCCTGTAATCTCTTTTAAATATTTTTCATGATTCAAGCATTCATACTGTTTTTTGACGTTTAAGCTTCCTTAGAAATATCGTGCGGGGCATTTTTTTTGCTACCAATTAATTATATTAGTGAAAATCTAATTACTGGCGTCGTTGTTTGACTGAAGCTAGAATGCAGTTTCCCTTTTTGCTGTTTAAAGATTTAGACTCTTGGAAGCGGTATTTGACCTCAATTAGGGGACGTTTAATCTCTACCCGAATCATATTTAGAAGGAACGAATCTTGTATTTTAAATATATGGTATTCTAGTGCTGGTGCACAAACATCAGGGTTTTTTTTTTATTGAAAATTAAAATTTCTAGGTACCTTTTTATTATTCAAAACTGATCGGGGGTATTTACCCCCCCCCCCCCCTCGCCCCTACACACACACACACCCTCTTTTTCCCAAGTGTATCCGATCATAATTTTGACATAGCCAGTTTGTTTTAAAAAGTTCAAAGATCTGCTCCCTCCCCCGAGCTTTGGAGCAGGGTTTTAAGCAGGGTCTTATATCCGGGGTATATAAGATTTTTTTTGGAAGAGAAGGTCGTATACACTTCGGAGGGGACTCAAATGATTAGAAATTCAAAATTGTAATTCCCTTTTTAAGAATCAAAAATGATCCAATGGCAACTAGCCCCCTCCCCTAGGGCCCTTTTCCCCAAATGCATCTGATAAAAGTTTTAGGATAGCCATTTTGTTCAAAATAGTTTGAAGATTAAATAAAAAAACTTCGGTGTCGATACAGCCCCCGGAAGTCCAGGGGCAAAGAGTCAAAAGGGACCGGAGGGCATCTAACCCCCCCCCCCCCGCTCACATGCACCCTCTATTCCCAAAATGTATTCAATCAAAATTTTGAGATAGCTATTTTGTTTTAAATAATCCAAGGGTCAGATAACAAAATTTCGGGGCCAACATAACCCCCCTTCACCCAGAGCTCTGGGGAAGGGTTGTAACTTATGCCCCAGGGGTATATAAAGTTTTTATGGAAGAGGTAAATTTTGGAGGGGACTCAAATGACTAGCAATTGAAAGTTCTAGTTCCCTGTTTGAGATTTAAAAATGATCCGATGGCAACTAGCCCCCCTCTCCCACCATCCCTCGTTTTTTCAATTGAATCCGATCAAATTTTTTAGATACTCATTTTGTCCAAAATAGACCAAATTAATCAGTTATTCATATAAACCCATTACTGACGAGAAGGTCGCTCATTTCAAAGTAAAACTTAGCTCCCAATCTTGCGCCAATATCCTATGTCTTACCAATGGTAATGAAATGGCTTGTAAGTTTTCAGCTGAACTTTTCCAGTTATGCTGTGACACCTTTCCAGTAAAAAGTTACTCGCAAATCTATCTGCAAACCGTGGATAAAAAAAAAGTGTTGTGCCTAATAAATGAACTTGATAAACTCTCTAAGGAAGGATTTTTCCAAGAATCTCGGAAACTTCGAAACATTGTTGTTAGTGAAATCCTTAAATCAGGAAAGGAGCATGATGCTCACGTGCTCAATAAGTTATTGTGTTTTTACCCTAAGAAATTCCACAAAAGTGTCCAAGATGCCATGGGAAAGGTCTCTTCAAATTTTTCTTACTGGATAGTAATGGTTACCCAGTGAGTACGGATATCATAAATGATCATTTTCCTTCAATTTGTAAAATTCACCCGCCACTCCAACATATGCCAGCCAACAATGCAGTGAGTAACATTCCTGTGATTGAAATACGTCAGACCCAACTTAAACTCGAAAATCTTTACACAAATAAGTCAGTAGGCTATACCGAGGTGATATACCTACCAAATTGATTGTGGAATGTGCCCAGTATTTAAAGTGTACCTCTAACTGCTATTTTTAACCAATGTTTTGTAGATGGTATATTTCCAGTGTGTTTTAAACGAGTTATTATATCACCTAAATCGAAAACTAAAACCCCAAAAGTTCCCTCTGACTTAAGACTAATATCGAAAACCAAATTAATTGGGCTTTAGGATGAATCATAGCACCACGCATTGCTTAATTTATATACTTGATACTGCTTTCAGACATCTTGAGTTAAATAGTTCCTGCGTTGAGGCTGTTTTTTGCTGACATTGGCAAAGCCTTTGACAACTTGGATCATCAGACAGTTATTGATAATACAAAGCCTTTAGGTGCCAGAGATTTTGTTTTACGTATAGTAGTCAGTTTTTTTGTCTTGCCGTGAACATTGTCTAGTCCCCTCTAAAGGGAATTCATCAGCTTTTTCCTTGATTTCCTGTGGAACACCTCAAGGGACTAAATTAGGTCCTTTAGCAGTTTTAATTGTTTTTAATAATATTTTACCAAGTTTTGACAACTCTTTTAAATTTGCGGATGATTTGACATTACTTAACCTTTGTCAAACATCTACTCCTTCTGACATTATAGTTGACTCACTCATTAACAATTTAAAGAATGATCTTGACAATGTTTGACTAAACTTAAAGCATATCCTAAAGCAGTTCCATGCTGTTCTCCTTTTAAAAAAAATATGCCTCCTATCGATATTTACCTTTGCATACAAAATTTAAATATGGTTAAACTGTTTGTTGTTCAGTTGGACAACAACCTTAAATAATCTGTCCTGTCTTTTTTCCACAATTAGCCACGTCTTGATGCCCTACTGCAAAATACTTGATTTTTAATTCAAATCAACGGACTCGTCCATTTAAACATTTTAGCCTCTCAACTACTCGGACTATCTGTCTTGTCTTTTTTCTACAATTAATTAAAAAAAAACTTTTTCCACAAAATAAGTTTTACGAAGAAAAATAAAGAACTCCATTAAACAACAAATGAGCAAAAATAAAATAATCTACCAAGCGTGAAACTACCACAAATCATCATCGATAAATAAATGAAACCCGAAATGAACAGATATTACAATAAATAACCGAGTCAAACTCAAAACGAGCAGAAATTAACCTAAGTTGGGTGCAAAACCCCTACGCCTTCCCAAGGACAGAACAAAATTTGCAGTTTACTGAAAAAATATAAATGTTTTTACTTTTATAACTTTAATAAATCAAATAATATTAACATTTTGATTACTAAATATCTGTATATGTATATTAAACTGACAATGCACATTCATTTGTATTTTTCACTCCCACATCCCTCAGGGCAAAGCTTAAAACCCTTGCCCTGAGGGATGTGGGAGTGTCCTCCTCAAAAACATATTTTCTATCTGGAAATCAACTGCACTGAACAAAATGGCTATCTCAAAATTTTGATTGAATGTGTTTGGGGGAATGATGGGCGTGGGGGGGGGCTTGTTGCCCTCAAATCACTTTTGACTATCAAAAAGGGTACTAGCCCTTTCAATTTCCAATCGAATGAGCCTGTTTTGAAGTTTCTACGACAACTCCTTCTATAAAAACCTTATATGCCCCCAGGGCATAACTTAAAACCCTTGCCATGAGGGATGTAGGGGAGTGTTCTCCTCAAAAACATATTTTCTATGTGGAAATCAACTACTCTGAACAAAATGGTTATTTCAAAATTTTGATTGGATGTGTTTGGGGGAATGATTGGCGTGGGGGGTGGGGGTGGAATAGGTGCCCTCCTATCACTTTCGACTATTAAAAAGGGTACTCGCCCTTTGAATTTTCTATCGAATGAGCCTGTTTTGAAGTTTCTACGACAACGCCTTCTATAAAAACATTATAGGTCCCCAGGGCATAATTTAAAACCCTTGCCCTGAGGGATGTGGGGGAGTTTTCTCCTCAAAAACATTTTCAACCTGGAAATCAACTACGCTGAACAAAATGGCTATCTCAAAATTTCGATTGGATGTGTTTGGGGGAATGATGGGCGTGGGTGGGGGCTAATTGCCCTCCAATCACTTTTGACTAGTAAAAAGGCTACTAGCCCTTTGAATTTCCAATCGAATGAGCCTTTTTTGAAGTTTCTACGACAACACCTTCTATAAAAACCTTATATGCACCCAGCGCATAACTTAAAACCCTTGCCCTAAGGGTTGTGGGGGAGTATCCTCCTCAAAAATATATTTTCTATTTGAAAATCAACTAAGCTGAACAAAATGGCTATCTCAAAATATTGAGTGGATGTGTTTGGGGGAATGATAGGCGTGGGGGGGGCAAGTTGCCCTCCAATTACTTTAGACTATTAAAAAGGGTACTAGCCCTTTGAATTTCCAATCGAAAGAGCCTGTTTTGAATTTTCAACGATAACGCCTTCTATAAAAACCTTATATGCCCCAAGGGCATAACTTAAAACCCGTGCCCTGAGGGTTGACGGGGAGTGTCCTCCTCAAAAACATATTTTCTATCTGGAAATCAACTACGCTGAACAAAATGGCTATCTCAAAATTTGGATTGGCTGTGTTTGGGGGAGGGCTTAGCGTGGGGGGTCCTATTAGCCCTTAAAATACTTTCGACTAATCAGAAGGGCCGTAGGCCTACCAGTTTTCAAACGAATGAGCCCGTTTATAAGTTTCTACGACAAAGCTTTCTATAAAAATCTCATATACTCTCAGGGCATAACTTACAACCCTTGCCCTGAGGGTGGTGGGGGAGTGTCCTTCTCAAAAACATATTTTCTATCTGGAAATCATTTACGCTGAACAAAATGGCTATCTCAAAATTATGATTGGATGTGTTTGGGGGAATGATGTGTGGGGGGGCTAGTTGCCCTCCAATCACTATCAAAAACGGCCCTAGCCACTCCAATTTTCAATCAAATGAGCCCTTTTTGAACTTTCTTCGACAACTCCTTCGATACGAAGTGCCTGGGTATGGAGAAAAAAAAACACATTGTGCCCACATCGTTCTTTACTTAGGCAGCGCTCGCGCGTTGCCTATGATTAGCCATGTCTTGATGCCCTACTGCAAAATACTTGATTTTAATTCAAAATCAACGAAACATACCAATAATATGATGAGAATATACTACTTTAGTAGCAAAATTATGGAAACTAAAAAAAAAAGAATTATGGAAAGCAGGCCATCCAGAACGCATTATATTAAATACCTAACCTAACTTAACCAACTCTATACATTAGATGATTAAGTAAAATATAACTTCATTGTAGTTTATCTCACTGAGACTAAGCTAATTATCTCTGAATGAAGACAAAGAAATTGGTTTTGCTCAGATCAAGAACTTGAGTGTGGTCTCTATCATTGAGAAGTACCATAAGATGAAGCCAAAGCAAATTAGTCCCATATTTTGCATGTAAGTCCAGTGGACATTGTTTGTCACGCGACAACCCAAAATCAATCTAATCTTTCATCCCTTAAGTCTATGATTATCTACCTAAGTTCTGCCCTAGGAATAATGTATGTGTTTTGTAACAATGACAGGCACTGGGAAAAGTAAACACCCGCTCTGACACACAGGCTTAGAGAGTGAGAGAGACAAAAACGCATACAACCATATAAATTCATACACACAATCCGACAAAGACAGGCACTGGGACAAGTAAACACCAGCCCAGACACACAGGCTTAGATAGTGAGAGCGACAAAAACGCATATAAATAGACAATTCAGACATACAAACCAACAAAGAAAGGCACTGGGAAAAGCAAACACCCGCCCAGACATACATACCGAGAGAGTTGGAGAGACAAAAACGCATACAAATACATGGATTCAGACATACAAACCGACAAACCCAGCCACTGGTAAAACCAAACACCCGCCCAGAAACACAGGCTTAGATACTGAGAGAGACAAAAACACACACAAATAGACAATTCAGACCTGCAAACCGGCAAAAAGAGGCACTGGGGAAAGCATATACCCGCCCAAACATTCAGACTAAGGGAGTGAGAGAGATAAAAAGACATACAAACACATAGATTCAGATATACAAACCGACAAAGACAATTATTTTGATATTTCAACACTGTCAAAACATCCTAAGCATACGTTTATGGATGTGTAATAGTGAGCTTTAAGCAATAAACATCTTTAAGCTTAACATTTCATCTATTTATAGACCTGTTACCTGAAGCAATCACACAGCTAGTTTCAAATTAAGCTATGATGGAGGACAATATTGAAATAAAAGTATCTTTTTACTGTGATTGTATCATCTGTAAAGGCCACTGTCATGATTTTACCAACTCATATGAGTCTAGTTGTGAGTCTAATAAATAATTCACTTAGCGAGGCTCGTCACGGTAAGTGAACCTAAACGAACCTAACGTTTTGCATTTCTCTCTCACTATGCCCGTATGTCTGAGTGGGTGTGCTGCCATCGATAAGTAAAGATGTAAAGATGCCAGCAGATTGGGTAGTGAAAAGGTATCGCCATCTATACTTTTTTAAATGTGTAACTCATTGAGAGTTTTTTTTTATGCGGGTGACTCTGTAGTACTCTATGGTTGGTCATTGACACTAGTTTTTCATCTCTTTGGACCCATGTGTATTAGGACTATTTATACCTAAAAACTGTGGTTTTCCAAGATTTTTCTTTATATTTGGAAATTTTGTTACCAAGGAGACAAAATTGAAATGTTTTTCGTCTCTTGGATTTATATACCTTAGCTCTAATTAAGATTTTTCATTATATTTGATTTTTGCTACCAAAGAGGTGTAATTAAAATGTTTTTTTTATCTCTTGGTTCCATGTACCCTAGGTTCATTTTTTGTTATATTTGTAGTTTTGCTACCGAGAATATGAAATTAAACGTTTTGTAAGAAGTATTTAGTATTTTGTAAGAAGAATCTCTGATTTTTTATGATGTATCTTTCTTCTGTAAGAATATTTTTTTTATTTCGTAAGAAGTATTTTGTAAGATGTAAGAAGAATTGGTTATTTTTTAGAATATATTTTTACTTTTGAAGTATTTTTTCGTAACAAGTATTTTATATTTTCTAAGAACAATATCTGATTTCTTAGGATGTATTTTGTATTTTGAAAGAACCGTATGTGATTGTTTAGGGTGTATTTTCGTTTAGTAAGAAATATGTTATGTTTCGTAAGAAGAATTTTTGATTTCTTATGATGTATTTTTGTTCTGTAAGAATTATTTTTTATGTTTTTTAAGAAGTATTTTGTATTATTTAAAAAGAATTTGTGATCTTTTGGGAAGTATATTTGTTTTGTAAGAATTATTTTGTTTTATTGAAGAAGAATTTGTAATTTCTTAGGATGTATTTTTATTTTTTAGGAATTAATTTAAGAAGTTTGAAGTATTAGTAAAAAGTATTTTATGTTTTGTATTAAGAATTTCTGATTGTTTAGAATTTTTTTTTTTCGCAAGATTTTTTTGCTTTGTAACAAGTATTTTTGTTTTCCTACATGTATTTTGCATTTTGTAAGAACAGTCTCTGATTCCTTATCATATATTTTGTATATTGTAAGAACAGTTTGTGATTGTTTAGGATATATTTTCGTTTTGTAAGAATTATTTTTGTTTCGTAAGATGCATTTCGTATTTTGTTTCGCAAGAAGTATTTTGTATAATATAAAAAGAAATTGTGATTTCTTAGGATGTATTTTTGTTTTGTAAGAAGTATTTTTGTTTTGCAATAAGTATGTTGTATTTGTAAGAAGAATTTATTATCTTTTTGGATGTATTCTTATTTTGTTAGAATTTTTGATTTCGTGTGTAGTATTTTGTATAATGTAGGAAGAATATGTGATTTCTTAGGATGTCTTTATTTTGTAAGAATCATTTTTTGCTTTATATGAAATATTTTTTTGTTTTGTAACCAGTATTTTACATTTTGTAAGAACAATCTCTGATTTTTTAGGATGCATTTTGTAAAGTGTAAGAAAAATTTGTGATCTTTTAGGATGTATGTATGTTTTTTAAGAATAACTTTTTTGTAAAAAGTTTTTTTTACAAGGACTTTGTATTTTGTAAGAACAGTTGTTAGGATGTATCCTTAAACAGAAGACCTAGGATATTTTGTAGTTTTGGAGTAACAAAAAAAAACTAATTAAAAAAAAGTAATTTTGAATAGAACAAACTCAGCTACTTGGTAAATTCCAAGTCTTTTAATTGGTACATAAGTATCAAAATTTAATATAACTGTACTTTTGCATAGAACAAACTCAACTACGCTACTTGGTAAGTTCCCGTTGTAAGACAATTCCTTGATTTAAGATTGAAATTTTAACTAATTTAACAACCTAATGTCATATTACCCCATCAAAAATTTACAATGGAAAATTGGGTAATAAATATTTATTGCAAATATATAAGCAATACACTCTTATAAGTATCATCAGTAATGAGATTAGACATAAATTGATCAATCTGACTTTTTCCATAATGAAGACGGTAATGAATTCACTTATGTCAAATTTCTTTTATATAAATCTTCTCTGTTATTTCTCTAGAAATGTGAAGAATTCCTGTAGGGGGACCATGATTTTCTTGATCTTTTATTTTTCTCGTCGTGATCTCATTCTTGTATGCCATCGTTTTTTTCCAATACCATCGTTGAGATTTTGATCTTTCATCTCCATTCAAAGTCCTCATGTTCTAAGTTGATTGAATTAGACTCATACGAGTTGGTAAAATCATGATAGTGCCCTTTACAGATGATACAATCACAGTAAAAGGATACTTGTATTTCAATATTGTCATCCATCATAGCTTAATTGGAAACTGGCAGCGTGACTGCTTCTAGTAACAGGTCTATAAATAAATGAAATGTTAAGCTTAAAGATGTTTATTGCTTGAAGTTCACTATTACACATCCATAAACACATAACCTAGGATATTTTTATAGTCATCAGAAAATTGTCTTTGTTGGTTTGTATGTCTGAATCTATGTATTTGTATGGGTTTTTGTCTCTATCGCTCTCTTTGTCTGTATGTCTGGGCGGGTGTTTGCTTTTCCCAGTACCTGTTTTTGTCGGTTTGCATGTCCGAATTGTCTATTTGTATGTGTTTTTACTCCATTAAACAAAAGATGAGCAAAAATCAAATAATCTACGAAGCGTGAAACTACCGCAAATCAGCAATGATAAATAAATGAATCCCAAAACGAACAGAAATTACAATAAATAACTGAGTCAAACTCAAAACGAGCAGAAATTAACATAAGTTGGGCTCAAAACTCCTATGCCTTTCCAAGGCCAGAACATAATTTACACTTTACTGAAAAAATATAAATGTTTTTACATTTCTAACTTTAGTAAATCAAATAATATTAACATTTTGAATACTAAATATCAGTATATATATATATTAAATTGACAATGCACATTCATTTGTATTTTTTATGGTGGGCGTGGGACAGAGGTCAATTACTCTCCTAGTCCAGGACTTTTAGCTCAAAAAAGTGTCAAACCCGGAAAAAATTGCAATATAAACGAAAATGGTACCAAAATGATCAGAAAAAAATTCTGTACAACATACTAAAAGTCCCCATAAATCCGAGTGGGGCGAGTACCCTAAAAACAGGGCAAAAGGGGGAAATGTGAGGGAAAATGGGAAAAATGCCGAACATGCCCAGAAAATAGTTTAAAGTGAGTTTTCTGAGGTTTTCACATACGCTGATTACGAAATTGACATCTAAAATTCAGAATAGAAAAAGAGTAATACGGAAAACGGGGGAACAAGGGAAAGAGGGGAGAAAAGAGAAGAATACAGGGTAGGGGTAGAAAACGGTTTGAAAGATTTTTTCTGGGGTATTCCTATCTGGTGATTACGAAATTGAGAACTAAAATGATATAAAAAAATTGATTAACATAAAACGGGGAAATGGGGGGGAGGGAGGGGAAAAAGGGAAATATACAGGGTAGGGGTAGAAAGCATGTGAAAATGTTTACAAATGTTAATACAGGAGATCTATAGAGGTTCTGCTACCCCATAGGTTCGGAATACAGTGAAACACGGAGAATACAGTGAAACACATTTTCAGCGGCAAAGCGGTTGCAAGAGTAGTAAGAGCGCACGAGCTAGTCGACGCATCACTGAATATTTCATTTTTGTGCATGGCTTATTCAATTTCGTATGGCGAGAGACCTTCCGACCACGAAGATCTTGTACGAGTCTCCAGCGTCTATGACGATTTAGTGGATGGAAAGATTTCTGTGGAAGAAGTGGCTAATCACGAAGCCCTTCAGGCGATTTCGCTACGCCTCGAAGCCTTAAAATTGTCTCTGAAATCCAGCAGAACTGCGAAACTATTCATGCAGTATTCCGAAATGGTTTCGATCTTTTGGAAGTTTTTGAAAGCAGAAAGGACTGGAGACTGGGATCTCTACTTATCCTCTCTTTCTGAATGCTCCCATACCTTGCAGCTGCGGGGCATAATCTTTATGCCAAGTCAGTTCGTCTTTTTCTTCAGATGATGCAGGAACTTGAAACATCGAATCCACAGCTCTTCGGACAGTTTGCAAGCGGCAAGTTTATTGCCCGACGAAGTGATCGTTATTGGGCTGGATTGGCTCCAGACCTCATCATCCAGACAGTGCTGATGAAGAGCCTAAAAACAGATGGAGGCCACTCCAATTTCCAATCGAATGAGCCCTTTTCGAAGTTTCTAAACAACTCCTTCGATGCGAAGTGCCCGGGTACGGAAAAAAATAATACATTTTGCCAACATCGTTCTTTACTTATGCAATTAGAAGACACGGAAGGCTTTGCCACTTGTAATGGAAATTTGTTTTACATTTGGGCAAGATTAAAAAAGGAAATTTACATCAAGACTTTGTCATTGAACTCTCTCTGAAAAAAATCTAGTGAATAATCCGGAAGTTCATTATTTTGTGAATGACTCAAAAAGCTATTTATTGTATTTTGTACAATTATGTTAGTTTCAATTTTATTGTTTTAGTATTTCTACTCGTGACGGTCGCTGTATATGTGATCGAAATATCTGGACTTTTTACCTGTTTTTCGACTGTCTAAATCAATAGATTTATCCCATTTGAACGTCTATTTGTTCGTCATAGAACGGCAGTGTGGTCTAAGAAAAGGATACCTAATTTAAGGTGTTACGTCGAAAATAAAGTATTTTATGGAAAGGATTGTCATATAAAGTTCGGAGGGTGCTCATTAGATTGGAAAAGGGAAGTTTAAGTGCTCTTTTTTAACATTCAAAATTATTGGAGGGCAGCTACCCCCCCCCACGTCATCTTTTTCCCAGAGACTTCCGATAGAAATTTCAAGATAGCCATTTGTTCCAATATAGTCCAAAGATCGCATAACAAAGCCTTTGGGGTTGACACAACTCTCCCCCCCCCTCCAGAGTCCGGGGGTAAGAGTTGCTAGTTAGGTTTTTATGGAAGGGGTGGTCCTCTGAACTTTACAGGAGGCTCATTTGATTGAAACTGTATAGTTCTAGTTCCCTTTTAAGAGTCAAACATGATGGAGGGAAAATAGTCCTTTCCCCTTCTCTATGACATCCTCACTCCCCCAAGCACATTCGCTTGAAATTAGGAAATAGCCATTTTGTAACCAATAGTCCCAACAGCACATAACAATGTCTTCAGTAATCAACTATAAGGAATATGTTGAACTAATTCAAAACAATCAATCGAACTTTCAAAGAGGTGACAAAGCAATATCTCAAGAACAATTTATATTATTAAGTTAGACCTTTAAGAGTAACTTGTGGGGGATTTTGAACTAGCCAGGAGGCACTATGTGTATAATTTTAATACTATATACTAAAATAGTATAAAATATACTATTTGTGTCAGGAATAAAAATTGTTGAAAAAGTTTCTCCCAATATGCAAATAGCAAGCCAAACTAGGGGTTCTTATTGAATAAAACCGAATTTGTTTTATTTTTTTAATGAAAAAGACTGTAAATAAAACGAATATAAATTAATTTAAAAAACGTTTTCCACGAAACAAATTTTCAAAGAAAAGCAAAGTGCTCCATTAAGCCAAAAATGAGCAGAAATAAAGTCAAAGTGTCTTCCAAGCGTAAAACTACCTCAAATCACTATCAGTAAATAAACTCAAGACGAACAGAATTTACAATTAATAGTCGAGTCAAAGTCAAAACGAGTAAAAATTAACAATGGTAGGGTTTAACTGCCAATTAACGTTCTTTTGTTTTTTCAGTAAAGCGCATATTATGTTCTGGTCTTTAGAAAGCATTGGGGTTATAAGCCCTACTAACGTTAATTTCTGTTCGTTTTGAGTTTCATTTATATATTCATAGTGATTTGTGGTAGTTTTACCCTTGATTTGACTTTTATTTCTGCTCATTTTTGGCTTAATTAAGCTATTTAATTGTCTTTGAAAAACTTGTTTTTGGACAAAGTTTTTTCAATTAATCAACTTGAAAAGTCGATTATTTTGATGTTTAAATTGATATCAAAACTCCGGTCTTTCTAGTTCCAGTTGCTATTGGCTTCTTACTTACAGTTCGTAACCCCAAGCTGTTTGAAGTACATTGTCAGAAAAGCAATTAGGTTTTTAGGAAAGATCATAAAATAAAGAATCAAATGGTACAGCTTTTATTTTAATAACATATTTCCCTCAGAAGCCGTCAACCACTAAATATATAGATCTAGACCTTTACCTTTTCTTATACTTTTGTACCTTATCTTATCTTTTGTACTTTCTTATACCTTAGGGCAATATCTGGGACCATCGGGGGGAGGGGGAGTGCATTGTCAGAGAAGTAGTCATGATTTTGAAAAGAGCATAAAATAAGAAACATAATATTACCACTTTTCCTTCAGATGTGGTCAACTCCTAAAACTTTTGGTACTGTTCCAGATTAGGGGCTTTTCAAAAGAAAATATTTAACTAAATGAAATTAGCACTGTTAGTTTTCTTATTTAATATTCTTTTCAAAAATAATGTTTTATGTTTCTGACGACGCCTCCCTCCCCTCTAAAATGCTCCCATTTATAGCCATAGTTTGATGTTCACTTCTCTAAGTTATTGCTGTGTTCATCTATCTTTATTGTAACCAGTAAAACAGAGTGGCTTCTTTTTTCTTATTTAGACCAATTTCTATTAGTGAGTCTGTCTTAATTTTAACGCCGATTTGTGATGATAAGAAAATTTAAGGAATTCTATAAACCTGGACAGAAATGAAGAATAACCACCTCTTAAGAAGTAAGACTCCTTTTTGGAATCTCGTTTTTTTATGACATCTTTCATGGTGCCTGGCCGCTAGGGGCTTTATATGTCACTACCCGGGTTCTTTCTACCATCGGGTATTTTAATTTGAGGGGGGACATGGGTTCAATGCCATGCGAATTGTTAACTGAAGGAATCCTTGAAATCTGGACAGAAATGATAAATAGCCATTTTTTATTAAATAAACTACGTGTAATTTTACTTCGTATCTTTTGTATTTTTATGACAAGTTTTCACCTTTATTTTTGTCACGATTATTTTTTATTCTTTTTTGATAATTTTTTTTAAATTAAATTTTTATTGCATTTTTTGTGGCAAATTTTCCTTAATTTATAACATTTAATGGCGACAGGCTGCTAAAAGCCTAGAGCCTGATATACCACAAATTAACTTTTCTTTTAACACAGGACACATTAGTTTGTTGGTCTTCAGGTCTAAAGCTAGGCGGTAGTTTAAAAAAATGGTTAGTAAAAAACAGAAATAACGAGAAGAGTATGTTTAAGCTCACCTAAAGCTATCGGTTATCGGGCATCAATTTTTAAATTAAGCGAAATGTCGATTGATTCTTCGTCTCGTCGTTTTCAGGCTTTTTGGAATTTAGATATAAAGCCAAAAAATGAGCTACTAATAAAATCCTTAAGTTTACAGGAAGTAACCACCTAAAACAAAAAAAAAGCACAAGGGGAAACACTAATAAAAAGTAGATAGACTTACTTTCAAGATGCTGAAACTAAAGATTCACTTTTTTGTTTTCAATGGACAAATTGCTAATTTCTGGAGCGATAGGATAGAAAGTAGGTATCGTCAATGTATTGAATACGATGGTTTTCTGAAACTCGACTATATTAGGTGTAAGAATACGGTTTAAAAATAAAATTATGTTTCATCAAAGACCAGCTCCAAAAATGCTATGCTTGAGACAAAGTCCATTCTAAAGTTTGAAAAAGTTTATTTTCATGAGCCTACTTTTCGTCATTATTGTAAAGTAAGTAAGTCTACTTTTGGTTTCATTAGCTCACCTTTAAACCCAAAACAGCAACTAAGTTAGAAAGAGATGGCGCTTTTTATACATTAATCCCAAGTACAGGATCTTTAATTTTCGACTGCTTCATGACTGTGTGTGAAGAACACCATATGAAGTCTAATGGATTAACCATAAACAGCAAAATATGTCTTGAAGCAGAACAAACTATGTAAAAATAAGGAAAGATTTTATAGAGTAATTTTGGAGTGGAATGTCAGGGCTCCAGAACTCGGTTATCATTAATAATAGTTAGTCGTCGGTGCTTACCATCCGCCTGGAATGGCGGATAACAATTAAGTAAGGAACGACTCAGCCAAATAGAAACTGGACCTCTAAAATAAGGAATTTTGATAAAAATTATTACATCAAAATAATTGGCTTTTTGTGTTCATTTCACATGTATAAAACTTATAAAGTTTAATCCTGTCAAAAGTTATGAATCTGAGAAAATTTGTTTCATTTTCGAAAAAGGGGGAAAACAACTCTAAAAAGTCAAACAAATTAGACGAATTACATCATCAGATTCATCATATCAGAGGACCTAATTGTAAAGGTTTTAAGTTCCTATCGACAAAGTTTCAAATTTTGAAACCTTTGCCAGAAGAAAGATCACGGATGTCCGTTTATTTTATTTATATTTATTTTTTTCGTTTTTTTCCTGGGGGTGATTGTATTGAACCAATTGTCCTAGCAGATCTAGGAGGGTTCATTCGAATGGAAATTAGAAGTTTTAGTGCCCTTTTTAAGTGGCCAAAAAGATTGGAGGGCAAATAGCCCCCCTCCCCCTCACGCCCCTTTTTCCCCCCAAAGTTATATCAAAAATGTTTAATAGCTATTTCGTTCAGCATAGTAGAAAGGTCCAATAATTATTCCTCGAGGGGTGACATGACCCCCCCCCCCCCCACACAGCTCCTGGAGAAACTGTTATAAATTATAAAATTTACACATTTTTTACATGTTGTATTTGTTTTTGGGAAATGCATTTGGGGATGGATTTTCCACGGGGAGATTTTTTTTAGGGGGGGGGGAGAAAATTTCTGGGAGTTATTTTCTAGGGGAACGTTTAACTGGGGTTTAGTGAAAATTGATAGCGCCCCGCTTTTTCAGCTTAAGAATTAAAATGCCGGATTGTAATTAAAATTTTGGACAAAATTCGAATATTTATTTAAAATTTCCAGTGAACAGTAGTTTTGTTAGATAAGTCCTAAATAACTTAGTCAGCCTTCTTAAGACCGTAGGCGGGCGTGCCTTGTTTGTCTCTCATACCAGGCAGTCTAACCGTCCTATGTCAATTTTAAATTCTTTGTCTACATGCCTGAGACTCTAAGAAGGCGTGCTTTTCCGAAAACTAACAAACAAGTATGTGTCCAATAGGAGAGTCATACTTACTCCCGCCATTTACCCATGCCGCAGCCATTTATACATTTGCCTCTCAATTACATAGACTATCTGTCTGGGCTTTTCTCTTCCTACAATTAGCCATATATTGATGCAACCTACTACAAAATACTTGGTAACTTCAATCCTAACTTTAATTTCCAGTGAACAGTAGTTTTGTTAAATAAGTCCTAAAAAATGTGTTTACAACAGAATTTTGGATGGACGGAAAGAGCAATTATTCGTATGGTTCGTATGGATGGAAATTCTGTTTGACTTATGATCTTCTATGTGGTTGAAGCCGTCGCAACCTCTACAACCTCAACAATAACCTCTACAATGATGTTAAAACACTGTGCACATATATTATTACGTACGTTTAAATTTTGTATATAAATAAGAAAATAGAAATATTATTACAGTTTAAAATCTCTGAAAACAAAACTTCTGGTAGCATTTGCCCCCACCTCGCCTTTTTTACCTCTGTCCCGGTTGGCAAATAAACATAATATTTTATGCTACATAGATAAAGATTGTCGCAACGGAAGGGGCAGACAACTTGGGCTTTGAAATACGTTTTTTCGGCGTCTGCCCCATCCCTTCCCCTTGACACAATGACTTACTGCCTCTTTTTATATAATTTCATGAAAAAAGCGGAATTCCCCATGTTCGTAAATAGAATCTTGAAACAAATACAGCAGTGTTTTCTGATATGGTGAATCTAATGGTGTGATTGTCATTCCTTTTGGAGGGTGTTTCCCCTTTTTGGAAGATTAGGCAACTTTTTCGGGCTTGTAGCTTTTGATCGGTAACATTAAACTTATATATTTCGAATCAGCATAAAAAGGTGATTCTTTTGATGCACTAATTGTTACCAAAATTCCTTTTTTTAGAGTTTCAGATACTATTGACTTTAATCATTCCTTACTTTCAGATCATTATCTCGATCTGTTTGATCAGGAGTTAAAATAAAATGTCAAATATTTGCAAAATTTTGAACTCATTTATAATCATAGATTAAATAAAAGTTTGATAGAATTTTAGAAACTCACAATCCTACTCTAGCTGAATTTTCACATATTAAAGCCAAAACACTGCCACAGAATCATGGAACATTGACCAATGAAGCGGCGCTGATTTGTCTGAATCCGGAAGTAATGAGTAGATTTTATTGTTGAAACTAATGAATGTACAGCTGTCCATACCTCTAGTTCGTTTTTCGCCTTTGATTGGTAATTATTATTTCAGGAATTTGTGCCATAAGCCACTGCCTCACCGCGTTTTAGAAACATGGAGCCACGGAAACGAAGATTTGGAATTTTTTAATGTGTGATGATTGTGTCTTAATATTTGTTACTTTTTAATGTAAATTTGGGTTAAAATATCTAAGTTCTTCGTTAAGTTTTTTAATTCGCTTATTTGTATTAGGGGTTTGGTCTGTTTAGTGGATTTGAATGTGGGTAGTCGAACCCTGATTAAAGAAGAATAAGAGATCAGAACCATATCTTAGAGGGTTGTCAGAATTTCTTTGCCTCGAGTTTTAGGGGGTTTCCGAAATAGTATGTTTTCCAAAATTGTATGACGTGTACCGCCCTTTGAACTGTACTAATTTAAAATAGAAGAATTTGGTAGAAAATTTTCTTTTAAGAAACATAATCCATATCTTCGTTCTGAAAAGTAAAGCCTCGAACAATGCCTAGGTAACTTAACCTTTCAAATTCTATGTCTGAAAATACACTTGGCAGATAATTAACTCTGTAATTTCATCGAAATTATAACTTTGAGGCAACTGTAAAGAAAATAGCTTCAGATAAATAAATTGAAAAATTATTTAGAAAATCTCTTCCTTCCCAAAAATTGGCTCTAAAATAAATTTTCGGTGATTATCTCCATCCCACTCCTACTCATCAGCTCAATTTTCATTTGATTGTTGCGTTTTCTTCAGACTCCCTACAGGCTACACGTAGACATGCGTAAATATTGTATCTTGAGCTAAAACCATCAAATTTTTCGGTATTTCCGTGCTCTTATGTTCTTCAATAGGGGTAAATTATGGTAGTGTCACACTATGACCTATTTAGTGAGTTAAGCCAGTTAATTAATTACTGGGTTCGAGGTTTTTATGGCGGTGAGTCATGTTTTGTATGCTATGTATTATTTTGGAAATTCTGATAATTCTTCAATCTTGGGAAGTTGTGATTTCACTAAAAACTAAAGCTTAAAAAGGGGCCCAAGGTAGGTTAGCTGCGCTTTGTCTTTTACGCGGTTGTACCTGAAAAACAATTGAGGTAAATTTTTACCAAATCATATTATTGACTTACAAATAAAGTGAATATACCACTCAATGCCTTTTTTCATGCTCTTTCCAAATATAATAATCATTTTTGTGTGAAATGAATTTTACCCCCACCCCTATATAAACCAAATCAGGGTTTATATTTGGACATGGGGGGGGACATATTTTATTCATGATGTAAATGGGAGTTAAGTTTAAACTTGATCCCCCACCCCTAATGTGCAAATATACACCCTTAATTGGAAAATAGGGGTTGGGGTAAAATTCATTTCCGTCAAAAATGATTATTATATTTGGAAAGAGCATAAAAAAGGGCATCAAGTGGTATATTCACTTTATTCGTAAAAAAAATCCCCGCTCCCAGGAATAAGTGAAGATGAAAAGGTGACGCTGGGTAACGGAAACATTGGTCAGGAGGGCAGCTTCACTTTATACTTACCTTGGTAGTATTTTTAGTAAAGACGATGGGAGCAGTGAAGATGTTAAAAGTAGAACAGCCAAGGCTTAGGGTGTTTTTTCACAGTTAAAAAGTTTGGAAGAATAAGAAGATAAGCCTGAAAACCAAGATTAGAATATTAGAAGCTACAGTGATGACAGCGGTCAAATATGGCTCTGAAGCATGTGCGCTCCGAAAAGCGAATGAAGATTTGCTAGATGTTTTCCAGAGAAATTGCTTACGGATCGTTCTGGGTACCCAGCTAACTGACCGAATTTAAAACAGTAGGCTGTACAAAAAACGTGGTTCAACACCGCTTCCTAGGGCTATAATGAAAGAAGGGTTGAGGTGGCTAGGGTGCGTTGTGCGGATGAACGCTGACAGATTGCCGAAGATTGTCCTTTTCGGCCAACCGTCTAGGGCTAAACGATAGCAGGTCGTCCTTCTCTGGGGTGGGATGATGTCATAAAGAAAAATTTAAAGAAAATAAAAACGTCCTTGGAGGGTGTAAAAAGGGAGGCTTTGGAAAGATTGGGATGGAGGAGACGCGTGCGTAGCTGTGTTGGCCTAAGGCGGCTTGGTGCTGCGGTGAGTTGTTTGTAGTAGTAGTTTTTTTTGCTCATATGAACCTTTACCTTCAGTTTTCTAAAAAAAAAAAACGAAATTAGAAATAGGGAACTGGTAACTCTTATAGTCAGAAAACACAGAAAAATCCAATTTTGAATCATACATATGGATAGAGCCTTAAACAGTGAAATGGACAGTTTGTCTATTTTGTATATCTTGTTAAGTCCGTATAGTAAAGTGTATCTGACTTTACATCAGCTACAACACCTCTGCTTCTTCATCGAGTAACCTTCTATAATCCAGGAGATGACTTGTTCAAACATGATCTGTGGCCCAGTATTTTAAAGTAGCCAAACCTGAAGAGTCTGTTCAGGCATTTTCAAAATCATTGTTCAGGAAAGTAGTTAGTGCGTGGTCACAGTTGTTGCCTTGTTGTGCCAGACTAAACTATTTTTTACACACTTTCCCTTCGGCAGTACGGTTGATGCTATAGAGGGAGAATCCATTCCCACCCTAAATATTGCTCTGCTGTCAGAGTCTCGTAAAAATTCATCTTGTGGAATAACGAAACGATATTAGGTGTAATTTGCTTCTGTAAGAGAGGATGAGGAATAAGTTTCAATTTCGCTTCTTAAGGGATGATCTCATGGTGGCAGTTGCCGTTTTGGCCTTTAAAATATTCAATCTACATGAAATTAATGAGTATTTGAACTGAGAATCTGAACACTGACATAAGGGGCTTTATCCCATTTCCTATGGACCAAATTTGTCCAATCAACATTCCATGTCCCCTTACTTCAATTTCTGGCGAACATTCCAATGACGCAGGAGTTTTTTCGTACAAGGGGAAAGGGAAAGGGCCCATGGATAGGCTGAGAAAGGGGCTGTAATCTCTGGTCCTCTGATTGGATTAGCTATCGAACAAGTCGTGTGGCTTTTGGGTTTTCTCAAAAGACCAGCAACTCTAAATTTCCTCTTGATTATGCGTCAAAGAAAATAAATCTGCTTGATAAGATGATATGTCATGTCAGCGATAATACAGAACAGGACGAAGATAACAATGCGACTTGATATTAAGGGGATTTGTATCTTGCTGGTGTGGTTGATCCAATCAATCCAATCATTGCCTTCTGGAAAAGATATTTGACTGAGCTGTCATTGATTGCAGCTTTGGTATGAAAGCTCAGTCGTTGTCAAAAAGTTCATTAGTGCAGGACGGTTAATTACTGCTAAGTGTTCAATGTTGAATCCACGGCGTGCAAACTTCTGTATTTTTATGCATCGAAACTAGAAGCTAATCAAAGATTACAAGAGAAGAGTTTTTTTTATTACCTAAGTACCTTGAATTTTATTCTAGTTTATTCTAGTTCTAGTTCATTCTAGTTCAATCAAGTTTATTCTAGTTCAATGAAGCAAATAAGAAGAAAGCTATAACAGGTCTCAAAATTTAAAGAAGAGAGGTTGTGAACCAGACGGTAAAATGTTACTGCAGGGTTTAATTGCTATGGCATTGAAGGAAAACGATGGTAAAGTGGACATATTCATGGTTTTTTTGAGCATTGAAAGGAAATGGCCACATAGGTCTAGGGTGGTTAAAGAAGTAAAATGAAGGTTACCAGACTAGGAAATCCAAGACACAGAATAAGAAATAGAACATGATAATCAGATTCTATCGAGGATCTACAAAGAAGTCATGGAGATATAGTACAAGAGAATTTATTGTAATTCCCTAATGTTTTGTTTTTGAGAAGTTAAGCATGATATCTCGTTCTTATTTTGCCTATGGTTTGATAATGCTAATGAAGCTGAAAAAGAACTTAAGTTTAGGCAGGGGCGAATCTGCAGCATTTTTATTGGAGGGGCAAGAAGGGTCTGAATCTGGTTAGTCAAAGGGCTTGGGATGTATAATATTTTTTCTCTCCATATTATTGGGGGGACAACTGCACCCCCTTGCCACCCCTAAACGACGCCCCTGAGCTTAGGAGATGAATAAAATTCTTATAAGAAGTAGTACGACTTTAGTTTTTGAAATTTTTGAAAGATAAACGAAAGATACTAAAAGTAAATAAACACCAATATATCAGCAGTGCGCAGCTGATCAATTTTGGTGTCGCGCACCAAAAAATTTCCCTGCGTGCCACCACCACGTATAATTAGGGTTTACCACAACAGAATTTTTTAGTCAGTGTGGCTTAGGGAACTAATTTACATATGCGCTGAAGTGCTCAGTACTAATGATTTGGATTCTCTAGCATTCATACTCAAATATATTTTTTTGTTTTGAATTTAGTACTTTTATACCATAGTACTTTTTTTTTTATAACGCATCTGGCACTATTATTGGTTGTTGTTCTGAATCACTCGATAACAGACACAGAAATAGGTTCTGATAAACTTCATTGTTAACCAAGAGTCATGGCCATTTTTTAAGTCATGGTCTTAATTTTAATACTTTAGCAGATAAATATCAAAAGTGATATAACCATTATCTCCTAGACCTTACAAAATGTCTAGCAGTAGGCTGGACTCCCAAAATTATGATCATGATTCCAAAATGCAATGCGACTGGGCAAACGTCGAAATTTTACGGAACATGAATTTTTCCTTTATACAAGACAACAGTGGACAATAGGCAAATAATTAAAAACCATTCTCGTGGTCGAAATTTGATGTTTCTTATCCACTTCTTAAGATTTTATTGTTACTGTTGATTCTTTATTGACTTCAACAAATCCTTATCTGTATGTATTAGGCTAGCCTATTGGGACTTAACAATAAATTAGTGATCCCAAGGACATTATCTTCTTCCTGAACAATTTTTTTTATATCAATGGTTGAACTGGTAGGCTAGAATTCTAGATAAAAGGCTTATACCTTGGAAGTTGTTGAGCTAGGTGAATAAAACCAGTAGGAATGGATATGGAGCCTTAATGATTCCTCAGGAAAGGGAAACTGCTTATCTTTTATTGCATTCAGGGCTGGATTTAAAACTTTGATACCTACATCTAAACCTAAGTGTTTTTACTTCTCCATTCTACAAGATTTTCAGGGAAATCCCTGAAAATAGTGGAAGTACTGAATAGAACACAACTGATGAGCCAAAATAAAAGAGAGAGGTGATACCAAACTCTCAGGGAGACATCTGAGTTTATAGCCTAAGTGGCCATGGAATTCCTATGCAGTTTTAAAATCACTTTTCTATGAAGAGGCAGCAGTATGGCAGTAGAGCACATCTGGCACTTTAACAATTAATCCCAGCTGTCCAGTTTTTGATAAGAAAAAAATCACAGTGATAACTTATTATTTTCCCTGACATTGTGCACCTCTAGGGCCAGGCCTAGTGAGCTTGTTGGTAAATCTTAGCCTTGGATTGACTAGTAGTCACATTTTTAACCATTGAAAAGCATTAGGCCTATATGATTGCAGAAGCCCTTAAAGGGGCCTCTAAGGTATTTCATTTTTGTAACCACACAAATAAGTTAACAACACTAATTAACTTATTAAAAAGTGGTCAAAAACATATCACTAATTTATAAATAGGTTGCTGAAGAGTAATATATTCTAAAAATACTTATTTATAACAATTCAAACCTCATTTATTAGGCAACTCAAATATAAACCATTTTCCCACTGTTTCAAGTTTTGTCCAAGAATATCAACAAAAATAGCTCTGAATTTTGTGATTTGAAACTTTGCAGTGGGCCATATAATTTAGCTAGGATGAAATTGAAAACATCATTTGCTGCTTATTTTATGCTGTTTCATTATTCATATAAATTACCTTTGGGGCCTCTTTAATGGCTCAAGATTTAGTTAGCCCCAGAAGCAATTATTGAATTATGAAAGAGTATAAAAAAAGGCAACAAATGATTTTTTTACTTTCATCTTCACTAAATTATAAGGCTCACTGTAAAAATACCCAGGGGGGGGTACATTGTTATAAACACAAATATGATATTCAGGAAGAGGATAAAAGGAGGCATTTAATGGTTGATTTTATTAACAGGTATCCTTCTAGAGACTACTACTTCTATTTGCAACTTGCTGCAGTACCAAGCTACATGAGAACAACACATCTATGCATACTTCTCCATCCCAATCTATTCAAAACATCACTCTTTACACCCTCACAAAACCTCCCATTTCCCTTAAATTTTACCTTATGACATCCTCCCACTCCATTTGGAGATGACATGATTTTGTTTGGTCCTAGACAATTTGCCAACAAAAAACAATCAATGGCAATCTCTCATCCTTCATCCACAGAATATGTCTTAGCCATCTCATCACTCCCTCAGTATAGCCATAGAAAGTAGGATTGAAATACATTTTTCATATAGCTTACTGTTTAAGATACAGTCTGTCAGTCAGGTAACCAAAAACAATCCATAAGCAATTTCTCTGGAAAACATTTAGCAAAACCTCCTCAGTTTTTTGGAGTGCCCATGCTTAAGGACTGTACTTGACCATTGTCATCACTGAATCTTTCAATGTTCTAATTCTGGTTTGCAGAATTAGAACATTCAAGTAGAATAGCCGGCTTGGCTATTCTTTTAACATCTTCACTAATAGTATTACCCAGCTATGTCCACTTGATCGATATTTTCATTACCCAGAATCATTTACTCCTAGTCTTATGACTTAGTCTTCTTACCATTAATTTTTACACCTATTCTTGCACCCTGAACTCACAAAACATCTCAAAATTCATTCATTTTACTAACATTTTCATCTAGGATGCTTGAATTATCCAAATCTAGGAGACTTTTACTTACCCATTTATTCTGTGTTCTCTTATTACCTTTGCTCTGCTTCTTAGGACAAAGTCCATCATTATGATCCATATAAAATGAGATTGAATGCCACCCTCCTTAACTCCTCACTTAATACAGAACCACCTAATAACCTCATTTCCTACCTTAACTACAGCAGTATTATTCTTGCATATAGCACCAATCACTTTAATGTATTTATCTAGTTTACCATACAAGGATAGGGCCTATGGTAAATCCCTTCTGTCAGCTGAATCAAATGCTTGCTCATAATCTATGAAACTAAGGACCAAAGGGGTCTTATGCCTCAGCCACTTCTCAATTTCTAATCTAAGAGTGAAAGTTTAGTCAATGCATCCTCCACCTTTCCTAAAACTGCACTGTTCTTCCCTCAAAACCTTATATACAACATTTCTAAGTCTAAAAAGTATCATCATACTAAGTAATTTGCTTTCTCAGAAACCTGGCTAATGCCTCTATAATTACTACTCCCACTCTTATCAACTATATTATGGAGGGGTTTAATTATTGTATTCCTAAAATTGTTAGGCCCTTCCCCATGTTAAAAAATTATTCATAATATGCAGTAACTTATTTCCAACCTCACAACCACCATACAACACTATCAGTACCTGGGGCTTTATTACTTTTTAATCCTTTTAGTTATGTCACTAATTCTTCCTCACAAAATAAACCTTCCTTCATGTCTAAAGTGTCACAAACTTTTTCATCCTTTTCTATATCTTTTCCTGTAACTCTCAGGGGGGTAGAGGGAGGGTCAACCCCCCTGAAGTTCCAAGGTGTCAGAACATGGTGCCAACACCATGGAATTCAGCTTATTTTTTTAGTTTAATTTAGCTTATGTGTCAGCATTTGTTGGCACACTGGACAATTTTTTCAGCACATTCCTTATGCCCCACCCCCTCCCAAACTGAAAACCCAAGCTGCAGCCTGGTAACTCTCTTGTTAATTGAACTAATTATTTTATCTTTTTCAGTAGCATAGTAATAAATAAGCTCAAAAATGATACTATGAAAGTAACATACTTAATTGTTGGTAAGTTTCTGGGCTTTGTATGGCTTTTAGCTGGTGCCACCCTTACCCCAAAGAGAAATCCTAAATATGCCACTGATCTGGGAACACCAGAGGGGGGGTATCAGAAAGTGAATATGACATTTTTAAAGAGGATAAAACAAGGAGTCTAGTGGTACTTCATTTACTAGTATATTTTGTGATGTGGAGCTTCTAATATGCCCTGTTACAAAAAATGATGTTATTCATTGTTCTTTTTTCAAGTTTTCTTGTTGTTTATATCTTCCCATCATGCAATTGTTAACAACTCTATCTCATATGGATATTTAGTGGAAATACATGTACAAAGGCTTAATGAACATGAGGGGGAAACAACAGCAATACCTAAGATCCCAGTCTTGGCCCAGTCCAAAAATTTTTTGATGGAAAGTAATTGAAGCATTTTGTATTCAATCTTAAAACAGTTATTTGATGTTTGCTGTTCTTGTTGATTTTTCTCCTCCAAAAATGGATGTTTCATAGTTAAATATGGATCCTTTTAAGAGGTCCACTAACTATACTGGCTTGTTTAAGTTAGAAGCCAACTTCAAATGGGATTTGCGGTTAAAACAGTTCAACGCATTCAGCATTTTACTGAACAGCACTAAAATACAATTGCATTAGAAAGTTTGGAGATTGCTCCAAGCAGTTTTTCCCCCATTAAGCCTATAGTTGCTACCATAAAATATGGTAGCCAGTTGGTATGAAAATATACCACCACCTTCATATGCATTGCTAGTATCAGGTCTCAGCTGCCTTTAATGTGCATATAGTTGTTGTTTTTTTAAAGCTTGTAGTTAACCTATTAAATTGCCTGTTGGTAAACTTTGGAACCTTAATTAGTGATTATTTGAAAAAAAAACTACGTTTTATAAAGAGTTAAAGAGGCTGAGTCACAAGTTTGAACCTTAAAACATACAGGGATTAGGAGGTACAGTTGGGGGCTGCTGCCCCCAAACTCCCCGCTTTTGCAGCCTCTTTTGTTAAGTATTTATTTTGGGGGTCTGCCGCCCCCCTCAACCCCTGCTTTTTCCCTTGCAAAGAAATGCTTTGCAACACAAACGAAGTCCGCTTGAATTTTTTACCATAAGAACATCCTATTGCATCTCTTTGATTAGAAACAGTACTGAGCATTTGCTGGATTTTTTACAGGAGATTTTTCCCTAACCAATAACAAGCTATAATGTGATGAACTTGGTACAACCAACTGATTGCAGGCTACAGGACTTAAAAAACCCTAACAAAAGTGGCTGCAAAAGCAGGGGGTTTCGGGGGGGGGCCAACTGCACCTCCTAATCCCGGTACGTTTTAAGGGTTGAACTTGTGACTCAGCCACTTTAACTCTTCAGAAAACGTAGTTTTTTTCAAATAATTTCTGCACGTTTTTGTACAGTTTATTACTTATTATTGCTTGACTAACTGTTAGCTGATTGTGTCAGGAGTTAAGGTTGGGGGGCTGCCGCCCCCCAAACCCCACACTTTTGAAGATTCTTTTGTTAAGGCTTTTAATTCCTGAATACTCAAATCAAATGCACTGGAAGATTTTCTTTCTTCAACTTTTCTTTGAGCATGCGGGTATACAGCATGTTATCAAAGCAGTGGAAACTTACCTGTAAGCTGAAGGCTGACTGTGATATTCTTCTGGAGACACCTGTTGAGCCAAAGGATTTAATAGATTGGATATAAAAAAGAAACTGAGTTACTTTTTTAAACTTTAAATTTAAGAGATAGGCTACTGCTTTAAATTCAATATATAAAAAATATACTCTGACGGGGAATCGAACCCGGGTCTTCCGCATGACAGGCAGGAATAGTGACAACTGTATCTTGATAAATTATTTATCAAGTAGTCTCTGCAATCTATTTTCGATGCAAGCAAATAGAAAGTATGATTTTCGTTTTTTGACAAAAAAAAACTTATGGGAAAGAGCTGGAATTTTTGGAAGCTTGCTGTTGGTCTTGTCAGGTTAAGAGGACTATTTTAATCTAATTTAATAATGAAATACTATGCTTTCAGGAATTTCATAAATTAACATGGGCTCTTGTAGGAAAACGAGGTTTTTCGTAAATGTAAATTTGGGGGATAATTTTTTTGGTCTGAAAATCTCCCACTCCTTAACAGGTCGAATTCTGCTTCGAATGAGTCCTCATTCATCCGGATCCGTTGCCACCTGTGGCCTGTAGGCGTGGCTAACAAAAAAAATTGATGAACATTAAGTGGCTATATTTGGTTTTTGGAAAACAGGGAAGGAGTGATCAGATTGAGCTGAAATTTTGTGGATAAGCTCCCAGGCTCTAGGAAAGCTTATCCTTTAAATTTCAGCCCGATCGGACAATGTTAAAGGGGGGCTGTGGTTGGAGTCTCAAAAATTAACATGGGCTCTTATAGGAAAACGAGGTTTTTCGTAAATGTAAATTTGGGGGATAATTTTTTCGGTCTGAAAATCTCCAGCTCCCTAACAGGTCGAATTCTGCTTCGAATGAGTCCTCATTCATCCGGATCCGGTGCCAACTGTGGCCTGTAGGCGTGGCTAACAAAAAAAATTGATGAACATTTAGTAGCTATATTTGGTTTTTGGAAAACAGTAATCGGATTGATCTGAAAATTTGAGGATAAGCTCCCAGGCTCTTGGAAAACTTATTTTCTAAATTTCACACCAATCGAAAAATGTTAAAGGGGGGTTGTGGTTGGAGTTTCAAAAATTAACATGGGCTCTTATAGGAAAACGAGGTTTTTCGTAAATGTAAATTTGGGGGATAATTTTTTCGGTCTGAAAATCTCCCACTTCCTAACAGGTCAAATTCTGCTTCGAATGAGCCCTCATTTATCTGGATCCGTTGCCAACTGTGGCCTGTAGGCGTGGCTAACAAAAAAAAAATTGATGAACATTTAGTGGCTATATTTGGTTTTTGGAAAACAGGGAAGGAGTAATCGGATTGAGCTGAAATTTTGAGGATAAGCTCCCAGGCTCTTGGAAAGCTTATTCTTTAAATTTCAGCCCGATCGGAAAACGTTAAAGGGGGGTTGTGGTTGGAGGGTCGGAACTTCTGGCCCACTTTCCCCTATGAAGATAAAGTCGGAGGGGGGTGAAATTTTGTATGTTTCTTAGTTTGAGCTTAGGCTACAAAATGCGATCACCACCGTCTCTCTGCGACTGCTAGGACCAGAAATCGCTTAACATTGTGGTGAGTCGCCTCTTTAAAGAGGCACAAATGTGCCTCCTTGATACAGCCATGTAGTGTTTTCTTTTCTTATAGTTTGATATCCTAAAATAGCAAAAGAACCAATTCTCAATATAGAGAATCTTGTAAATGGGCTTTTGTATTTTTTTTTTCAGGTTGAAATTTTAGGACTAATTGCTCAAAATGACAGGAGTAACAAATTTAGCTCCAAAAGCTGGTGCAACAGAAGTTGAGAACAACCCTTCAAAAGTTGTGGTGGTGAGCAAAGATTATCAAAAGTCTATACAATGATATGACATTTTTTTTATCTCTCCAAATTAAAATTAAGCAGCAGACAACATGGTAACTGGCCCATTGTGCTGCTTTGCTAATAAATTTAAATTGATCTAATCTGTCTTTACCTAGTTTTCAACATTAAACACATGATTTTGTTTGGTAATACTAAGTTTGGTTGTTTTATTTTCTTTTATGGCAACTGACTAGGAAGAAAAAATGAAGAATGACTTTTAAATGTATTGCTAAGCAATCAATTTACTATTAGATGTTCACCATTCTAAGTAAGTGTTAAGTAACTGTCTAGGTATTTAGGCATATCCAGTGACTTAGGGTATTGCATTTTATGCTATTTATTATGTATAATGATTTTATAGTCATGTTTTCTTTTTCATGCCTCTTGTTTTGGAAACATTTTTGTAATAATCTAATGTTAAATTTGTGCATAATCTCTATGACAGCTCCCCTGTTGTAGCACAGTAGATTGATCCTCCACTTGGGATTGCAGGGATTGAGTATTAGATATATTTCCCCTGGGAAATTCCTCTGTAGAAAGATTTAATTCCTGGAAAATTCCTCCACAGAAAGATTTCCTTCCCAGAAAATCTCCCACTGGATTACTGGATTTCAGAAATCAAGGATTTTGCGAAATTTCGGCCGGTTTTGCAAAATGTTACCGAATTTCTACCTGATTTATGCCAAATTTTCTTAAGAAATCAAGAATTTTGCTAAATTTCGGCCGATTTTGCAAAATTTCTGCCAAAATTTTACCGAGTTCCAAAAAAGTGAGGGGGACTTTAAAGACCAGAACGTCACTTGCGATTTACTGAAAGCAATTCTTATTTTGATCTGTGTTTTCACTTGTCAATACATCATTAAAATATTTTGCATTGCTGTGATCTGAAAAGAAAGGTAATTCAAGGAAAATTCCCTGGCAGAAAAGTCCTCTCTGCAGAAAATCCCCCTCCCCCGAGAATTAATGATGATCATATCTTTAAATTTGAAAGTATTTGAAAAATCTCCTCTGAGAAAAACTCCATGGGAAATCCCCCCCCCCCCATGAAAAAATCGTTCTGGAGTTTCTTTTTTTTTCAGGTTCAAATTTAAGAAGTTTTAGGGTAATGCAGGAGTAATTGCTAAGAAATGACAGGAGTAAAGAACGTACCTGCAAAAGTAGGTGCAGCCAAAGTTGAGAATAGTTCTTTCAAAGTTGTTGTGGTGAGCAGAATTTATTAAAAGCCTAAAAAAGATTTGACATTCTATCAGTATCAATAATAATGATACTAAATAATAATGATACTAACTATTGTTATTAGTTATTACCCATTAATTTATTAAATTAAGAGAGGTTAGAGTATTAAAAAGGAAAAAAAATTATAGATATGTTGAATATTACACAAGTCCTTGCGTTGTTAGCCTTGATGATGACAGTCTTGAATTGGCTTTTGACGTGTGGTGATTAAAACCATTTTTTACATCACTAGATGTAAGATACAATGTCCAATAATTTATTTATGCCTTTTGGCTTGACTTCATTAGTAGTATGTTAATACACAGTCCGAGCAGTGCTTGTGTAATATGTCTTACCTCTACCATGCACCTATTGATCCGAACCCTATGCCTAAGGCATGAATGTATACAGTGTAGTCTAATCGGTACATTGACTTACCATGGACAGTGACATATTACTACGAATGATACATGAGTTACCAGACGGGTTTCTGAGGCAACATCCACTTTTTGGGGCCAATCAGAGATGTTTCTACTAACGCTATTCCATATATGATAACTCGATTAGTAATTGAATGCAAATAAAAGGAGCGATTTTCATTGTAGTTCATATAAGTAAGAGAATTGAATTCAGAGTCAAGGATGTATGGTGTTTTCGATTGCGAATTCATTGGCTTGAAGAAGTCATCATGTGGGGTGATTTTTGAATGTGCATTTTTATTGCTGACTACAGATCGTAGAGAAGTCTCTTGTTATCACTGGCATATCAACTACAATATGTATGCGTACAATAGAGACATTTGGCGCAATACATTATGCGTTATAAACAAACTAGGTTTATATGATAGTGATACCCCCATTCTATGATGAAGGGAAGGATCTATCCGTGGTACAAAAGGAAGTTAAAGAAATATGTAGTTTTTTTGAAGTAACAGCACTATACGTGAAAGGGAATGTACCCACTGACAAACTTTTATTCGAAAAATGCAAATATGATATACCAATATTCAACTTGGAAGATTTTAATTGTGAGAAGTTTCCGAGTAAAATACACAACCCAGAGGACGAGGTTCAATTTTTTAGCAGATGGGTGCCAATAAATATTCCTGCTCGGAATATGTGTATAAGATATCCAAGAAGAAGAAGAACAACAAAATCCGTGATATTGATTGGGATCACACCAAGTGGATGATGAAGGATGATGAGTTTTTATAACATCCATCACCCCCATGACTATCCAACGGTCTATTTAAAGACCAACAAATCTATAAGCAGTTCGTAACCATGGTCATATGACTCTTTTCTGTGCTTTGACAGAAAAAAACATCGCATCGTACTAGTCTGAAATAGTTTTTTTTGTACCATGTGAAAAAATTCACAAAGGGTTTGATGCAATGAGCGGATAATCAGATCAAGCCTCGGTATTACTTACCAAAACTCCAAAAACTGAATGCTGAAAACTAATTAGGTACAAAAGGTAGTTTAGTTTTAATTCTGTATCCAAATATGTATAGTTTACTAGGTTTTAGACTATTTGTTGAAGTTAAAAACAAAAGCCAATCCTCATAAATTAAAGAAAAAGGGGGAATACCCCAGTAGGGACCGACTTTCAAATCTCGGGTTGAAGTACCCTTTTTAAGCATTAGAAGATATCATGCAGTGACAAAGTGTCGTTTACAACTGGTTTTGTACAGCAAAATAAATATTTTGGGCTAAATACAACAAAAAAGTTATCAAGCATAAAGGCTACGAGAAAGGCAATCAACTTAAAATTATCGAAAAAGTTTGTACACAATCTTTTATATTCTGAAGGTAGGATGCCAAGCGACATTTTTCATATTTGAGCATAAAAGCAATAAGTTAAAGGTGAAATACTTTTATAGGCAATGGTTCGGAAGCTTCATTTGGATTTGATTTTGATGTTGGATAAAAATTCAGTCATTTCTATAGAAACTGCATTACTTTCACGGAAAACATCTTTCAGCGTATTTTAAGTTTAAATGAAAAGTATTAAATGAATATTCATATTGGTTTTTATTTTGCGTAAAAATTCGTTCATTTTGATAGAAACTATAATAGTAATTTTAATATATCTTTCAGGAATTTTTAAGTTTAAACGGAATGTAGTAAATGCAACTTCATTTTGATTTTGATTTTTTATAGAAACTGCAATAGTTTCACGAGAACCTGCTTTTAGCGTATTTTAAGTTTATATGCAAAGTATTAAATTCAAATTCATTTTGATTTTGAAATTCGTTCATTTTATAGAAACTGCAATAGTTTCACAGGAAGCATTTTTCAGCGTGTTTTAAGTTTAAAAAGAAAAGCATGAAATGGAAACTCATATTCATTTTGATGTTGGGTATATTAGTCATTTTTATAGAAATTTAGTCATTTTTATAGAAACTGCAATAGTTTCACGGGTACTATCTTTCAGCGTGTTTTAAGTTTAAATGAAAAGTATTCAATGAAAATTAAATATGATTTTGATGTTGGATAAAAATCCATTTATTCTTATAGAAACTGCAATAGTTTCACGGAAAACATCTTCTGATTTAATACATGCAATAAACTAGCTAGTATTTTAAATAGGGTCTAACGTTGTAGTATACTAAAAAGTTGATACTAAGAGAGATGTTGATGAGAAGAAAAGAATTTTAATAATGAATTCAGAACAATCCATAGAAATCCTTGCAAATCAAGTAGTAAGGTGTATGTGAGCACGAACCGTCAAGGATCATAAGCACCAACGACCCTCACTACCAGAGATCACAACTCCCAAAGGTCCCCTATCCCCAAACTCCAAGGGGGGGACCTCTCCTCCAAAATTTTGCCCCCCCCCCCATTTGTTTTGTATAGTTTTTTTATTGAAGTTTTTTTTAACTTTTTTAATTATTTTTTTAACATAACATATTTTTCAATTTTTTTTACATCTTTTAGAATGACATTTAACATACTTAAAACGTAAAAAAATCACATTTAATATTTTCCAAATTCAAAATGAGAGTGATATAGAAATGTTAGTCGCAACTTTAATATTAGAAAAATATTGTTTGTAGTAGCACTTTTTTTTATTGGACTAAATGTTCTTTTGGACTTCGAAATTATTCAACTTTTTTTAACACTATCTTAAAATGACATGAAATAAGCTTATGGCTCTAACAAATGTACTCTATGCTTGCTCAGAGACACAAAGCGACTTTCCCACTGATACCCTATGGCTGGTTATTGACATTACCTAGTTTATTGTGTGTATTAAATCAGTGTTTTTTACGCAGTGGAACGATAAACACTTGTCATATCTTAAAAAAAAAAGTAAAGATGGAGCATTTTAAGAAAGTGTGTTCACATGTTAATGGTATTGTAGTATTGAATGCCGACAAGGAGAAGTATTTGAACTATGAAACAAGTACAAATGGTAGCACTATGGGAAATGAATGCGTGCATTGTCAGGACAGCAAGGAATTTAATTTCTTTGGAGAACCAAAAAAATTCAACTCTTATGATGGTGGATATGCAAGAATGAGATATCCAGAGATGATAGCACTCAAAGAGAATGCCAACATAAAAATAATGGTTGATGAAGAGGGACATTTTCTTTCTAGTACTTGTGGTAACATGCTACCTCTTGTTACACCCCATCGTCAACTTTCGGGTATTAGCATTTAATGGAAGATCAAAAGAAGACATGCATACTCTTCAACTAATATCATAAACCATATCTTGTCTGCGTGCGGAAACTGTTACCTGTGAAAAAATAATATGATAATAGACAGTGAAATTGCCGGAAAAATAAAAAGGGCATTGGCGGAAAATATTACTAAATAATATAAAGATGAATAGATGAAAAACAAAGTGTCAGCAAACATCACTACCATTAATCAAACAATTAATGAACCAAATAATAGCAAAGATGATATGCATATTGAACATGTGGATGACCCCCCATTAGAAATGTGTTCACATGCTAGTGTTATTGTAGCATTGAATGCTGACAAGGAGAAGTATTTGAACTATGAAACAAGTACAAGTGGTAGCACTTTCGGAAACCGTATGCGTGCGTTGTCATGACACTAAGGAATTAAATTTCTTTGGAGTACCAAAACAATTCAATTATACAAATGGTGAATATGCGAAAGTATTTATTTCCAGAGATGTTAATACTGAAAGTAAATGCCAACATAAAAATAGTAGGTGATGAATAAGGGCTACTTCATGCTACTGCTATAGGTAACAAAGTACCTATTGATAGAGCCTATCGTCATCTTTTAGGTATTAGAAATCAAATGAAAGCAAAGGGGAAAAGAAAGGCCTACTCTTCTACTAATATTATAAATCCTATCTTGTCAACGAGACGGAACTGTTACCTGTGTAAAAGTAATCTTGTAATAGACGGTGAAATTGCTGGAAAAATAAAAAGGGCATTGGTAGAAAATATCACTTAGTAATATAAAGATGAATCGATGAAAAACAAAGTCAGCAAACGTTAGTACCATTGATCAAACAGTTAATGAATCAAATAATACCAAAGACAAAACGTATATTGAACCTGTCGGTGACACCAGTAAATATTGTGTATGACTCAAAATGGAATCATGATTATTCTACTGATTACGAACTAAGAGAAGACAATAGCTATAATATCAAGAGAGAACTTGTTGAACTATTTAGTGGAACAGATACAAAATGTCCAAAGTTGCTCATTGATTTTAATAATATATCATAATATATTTTTTGTATTAATATTCTACATGTCATTATTTCATCAAAATTATTCTATGCATTACATTGTTATACATCCCGTATTTTTAGAATGGACAAGCATATTAAACCTCCAGAATGTCTATTAAAACATCGCGGATGTAAAAACGAGATTTTACACACTTCTATTATTAGACAAATGTGATAACATTGACAAAATCAAAGTATCAGAGTGAATAAAATTTTCTATCAACATCTTTTGTCGGATATATCGGATAAAATTGACCAAGTCTAAGTATCAGATTGAATAAATTCTTTATCAACATCCTTTCTCGGATACGTTGGATGACATTGTTAAAATCTATGTATTAGAGTGTATAAATTCTTTATCAACCCCCCCTTTTGTCTGATACATCAGATAACTTTCAAAAAATCTGTGTATTAGAATGAATAAATTCCTTATTATCATCTTTTGTCGGTTACGTCGAACAAAATTGACAAAATCTAACTATCAGAGTGAGTAAACTCATTATCAAAATCCTTTGTCGGATATCTTGGATATAAATTGACAAAATCTATGTACCAGGGTGAATAAATTCATTATCAACATCCTTTGTCTGAAATATCGAATAAAATTGACATAATCTAAGTATCAGAGTTATTAAATTCTATATCAACATCCCTTTCTCGGATACATGGGATAAAATTGATAAAATCTAAGTATCAGAGTGAATAAATGCTTTATAAACATCCTCTAAATGCATTATCAACATCATTTGTCGGGTATATTGGATAAAATTGACAAAATCTAAGTATCAGATTGATTAAATTCTATATCAACAACTCTTTCTCGAATACATGGGATAAAATTGACAAAATCTAAGCATCGGAATATATAAATTTTTTTATATCAACATCTATTGTCAGATACATCGAATTTAATTGACAAAATCTAAGTATCAGAGTGAATTAATGCTTTATCAGCATCCTTGGTCGAATATGTTGGATAAAAGTGACAAAATCTAAGTACCAGAGTAAATAAATGCATTATCAACTTCATTTGTCGGTTATGTTAGATAAAATTGACATGTCGGATAAAATTGACAAAATCTGTCAGAGTGAATAATTTTTTTTTATCAACATCTTTTGTCAGATACATCGAATATAATTGACAAAATCTAAGTGTTAGAGTGAATAATTTTTTATCAACATCCTCTGTCAGATACATTGGATAAAATTGACAAAATCTAAGTATTAGACTGAATAAATGCTTTATCAACATCATTTGTCGGATATGTCGGACAAAATTACCAAAATCTAAATATCAGACTGAATAAATTCATTATTAACATCCATTGTAGGATATCTCTGATAAAATTGACAAAATCTAAGTATCAGAGTGATTAAATTCTATATCAACATCCCTTTCTCGAATACATGGAATAAAATTGACAAAATCTAAGCTTCAGAGTGAATAAATGCCTTATCAACATCCTTTAAATGTATCATCAACATCCTATGTCAGATACATCGGATAAAATTGACAAAATGCAGTATCAACATCCATGTTAGATCGGTTATAGATGGCAGTATACCCGCTCAGACACTTAGTCATAGAGAGATATGCAAAAATTTGGGTTCATTTAGGTTCACCTTATAGGGGTACACCACTATAAGTGAACCAAAATGAACCCAACTTTTTGAATATCTCTCTATGACTAAGTGTCTGAGCGGATGTGCTGCCATCTATAACCGATCTAACATGGATGTTGATACTGCATTTTGTCAAATTTTTCCCATATATTTGACACATGATGTTGATGATACATTTAGAGGATGTTGATAAAGCATTTATTCACTCTGATACTTAGATTTTGTCAGTTTTATCCCTTGTATCCGAGAAAGGGATTTGATATAGAATTTAATCACTCTGATACTTAGATTATGTCAATTTTATCCGACATTTCAGACAAAGGATGTTGATAATGAATTTATTCAACGTGGTACTTAGGTTTTGTCAATTCTTTCCAAGATATCCGACAAAGAATTTTGATAATGAATTTATTCACTCTGATAGTTGAATTGTGTCAATTTTATTCGACGTAACCGACAAAAGGATGATGATAAGGAATTTATTCATTATGACACACAGATTTTGTGAATGTTATCTGATGTGTCAGACAAAGGGGGAGTTGATAAAGAATTTATCCACTCTAATACATAGATTTTGACAATGTTATCCAACCTATCCGAGAACGGATGGTGATAAAGAATTTATTCAATCTGATACCTAGACTCGGTCAATTTTATCCAATGTATCTGACAAAAGATGTTGATTGAAAAAATTTATTCACTCTGATACTTAGATTTTTTCAATGTTATCGCATCTGTCTGACAATAGATGTATGTAAAATCCTTTTCTTACGTGTCCGATGTTTCAATAGACATTCTAAACGTTTGATATGCTAGCATACTATAAAAATAATGAATGCATAACAATGTAGTTCATAGTATATTTTTAATGAAATAATGACATGTAGAATATTAATACAAAAATATATTATGATACATTTTTAATATCAATGAGCAACTTTGGACATTTTGAATCTGTTCCATAAGATAGTTCAACATGTTCTCTCTTGATATTGTAGCTATTGTCTTCTCTTAGTTCGTAATCAGTAGAATAATCATTATTCCATTTTGAGTCATATATAATATTTACTGGTGTGTCACCGACAGGTTCAATATACGTTTCGTCTTTGGTATTATTTGATTCATTGAACTGTTTGATCAATGTCAGCACGTTTGCTGACACTTTGTTTTTCATCGATTCATCTTTATATTACTTAGTGATATTTTCTACCAATGCCCTTTTTATTTTTCCAGCAATTTCACTGTTTATTACAACATTATTTTTTACAAAGGTAACAGTTTGGGCACGTAGACAAGATATGGTTTATTATATTAGTAGAAGAGTAGGCCTTCCTTTTCCCCTTTGCTTTCATTTGAATGCTAATACCTAAAAGATGACGATAGGTTCTATCAATAGGTAGAATGTTACCTATAGCACTAGCATGAAGATACCCCTATTCATCAACAATTATTTTTATGTTGGGATTCTATTTGAGTACTAACATCTCTGGAAATGATACTTTCGCATATACACCATTTGTATAATTGAATTGTTTTGGTACTCCAAAGAAATTTAATTCCTAAATGTCATGACAACACACGCATACGTTTCCGATAGTGCTACCACTTTTACTTGTTTCATAGTTCAATTACTTCTCATTGTCAGCACTCAATACTACAATAATACTATACATGTGAACACATTTCTAATGGGGGGTCATCCACATGTTCAATATGCATTTTATATTTGCTATTGTTTGGTTCATTAATTCTTTGATTAATGGCAGTGACGTTTGCTGACACTTTTTTTTCATTGATTCATCTTTATATTCCTTAGTGATAATTTCTGCCAATGCTCTTTTTATTTTTCCGCCAATTTCACTGTCTATTATCATATTATTTTTACAGAGGTAACAGTTTCGGCACGTAGACAAGATACGGTTTATGATATTAGTAGAAGAGTATATATATCTTCTTCTGATAAGCCGTTGAATGCTAATACCCAACAATTTCCGATGGGGTGTAACAAGAGGTAGCATGTTACTACAAGCACTAGCAAGAAGATGTCCTTCTTCATCAACTATTGTTTTTATGTTGGCACTCTCTCTGAGTGCTATCATCTCTGGATATCTCACTCTTGCATATCCACCATCATAAGAGTTGAATATTTTTGGCACTCCAAAGAAATTAAATTCCTTACTGTCATGACAATGCCCGCTATACTTTTCCAATAGTGCTACCATTTGTACTTGTTTCATAGTTTAAATTCTTCTCCTTGTCGGTGTTCACTGCTACGATACCATTAACATGTGAACACACTTTCTTAAAATGTTCCATCTTCACTTTTTTAAAGATATGACTTATGCTTTTATCGTTCTACTGCGTAAAAAATACTGATTTAATACATGCAATAAAATAGGTAGTTTCGTTAACCGCTCATAAAGTATCAGTGGGAAAGCCGCGGTGTGTCTCTGAGCAAGCATAGAGTGCAATTGTTAGAGCCATAAGCTTATTTCATGTCATTTTAAGATACGTGAAAAAAAGTTGAATAATTTCGAAGTCCAAAAGAACATTTAGTCCAATAAAGAAAGAAAAAGTGCTACTACAAACAATATTTTTCTAATATTACTAGTTGCGACTAACATTTCTATATCATTCTCATTTTGAATTTGGAAAATATTAAATGTGATTTTTTTTATGTTTTAAGTATGTTTCATGTCATTCTAAGAGATGTAAAAAAGAGTTGAAAAAATATGTCATGTTAAAAAAAATGATAAAGTTAAAAAAAACAAAAAAAAATATAAAAAATGGAGGGGGGGGGGCAAAAACAGTGAGGGGAGGTGGCCCCCTTGGAGTTTGGGGATAGGGGACCTTTGGGGGTTGTGGTCTCTGGTGGTTAGGGTCGTTGGTGCTTATGATCCTTGACGGTTTGTACTAACATACACCTTACTACTTGATTTGCAAGGATTTCTATGGATTGTTCTGAATTTCATTATTAAAATTCTTTTCTTCCCATCTACATCTCACTTAGTATCAACTTTTTAGTATACTACAACGTTAGACCCTATTTAAAATACTAGCTAGTTTATTGCATGTTTTAAATCAGAAGATGTTTTCCTTGAAACAATTGGAGTTTCTATAAGAATGAATGGATTTTTTTCCAACATCAAAATCAAATTTAATCTTCATCGAATACTTATCTTTTAATCTTAAAACACGCTGAAAGATGCTTCCCGTGAAACTATTGCAGTTTCTATAGAAATGAACGAATTTCAAAATCAAAATGAATTTGCATTTAATGCTTTGCATATAAACTTAAAATACGCTAAAAGATGGTTCTTGTGAAATTATTGCAGTTTCTATAAAAAAAATCAAAATCAAAATGAAATTGCATTTACTACTTTTCGTTTAAACTGAAAAAATCCTGAAAGTTCTATAAAAATGACTATTATATTTTCTATAAAAATGAACGAATTTTTATCCAACATAAAAACCGAAATGAATTTGCATTTAACACTTTTCATTTAAAGTTAAAATACGCTGAAAGATGTTTTCCGTGAAAGTAATGCAGTTTCTATAAAAATGACTGAATTTTTATCCAACATCAAAATCAAATTCAAATGAAGCTTCCGAACCATTGCCTATAAAAGTATTTCACCTTTAACTTATTGCTTTTATGCTCAATTATGAAAAATGTCGTATGGAATCCTACTTTCAGAATATAAAAGATTGTGTACAAAATTTTTCGAAAATTTCAAGTTGATTGCCTTTCTCGTAGCCTTTATGCTTGATAGCTTTTTTGTTGTATTTAAGCAAAAATATTTGTTTTGCTGTACAAAACCAGTTGTAAACGACACTTTGTCACTGCATGATATCTTCTAATGCTTAAAAAGGGTACTTCAACCCGAGATATGAAAGTCGGTCCCTACTGGGGTGTTCCCCCTTTTTCTTTAATTTATGAGGATTGGCTTTTGTTTTTAACTTTAACAAATAGTCTAAAACCTAGTAAACTATACATATTTGGATACAGAATTAAAACTAAACCACCGTTCGTGCCTAATTAGTTTTCAGCATTCAGTTTTTGGAGTTTTGGTAAGTAATACCGAGGCTTGATCTGATTATCCGCTCATTGCATCAAACCCTTTGTGAATTTTTTCACATGGTACAAAAAAAACTATTTCAGACTAGTACGATGCGATATTTTGTTTTCTGTCAAAGCACACAATAGATTCATATGACCATGGTTAAGAAGTGTTTATAGATGTGTTGGTCTTTAAAAAGCCCGTTGGATAGTCATGGGGGTGATAGGTGTTATAAAAATTCATCATCCTTCATCATCAACTTGGTTTTATCCCAATCTATATCACGGATTTGGTTGTTGTTCTTCTTCTTCCTGGGATATCTTATACATATAATCTGAGCAGGAATATTTATTGGCACCCATCTGCTAAAAAATCGAACCTCGTCCTCTGGGTTGTGTATTTTACTCGGAAATTTCTCAAAATTAAAATCTTCCAAGTTGAATATTGGTATGTCAGATTTGCATTTCTCGATTAAAAGTTTGTAAGTGGGTACATTCCCTTTTGCGTATAGTGCTGTTACATAAAAAAACTACATATTTCTTTAACTTCCTCTTGCACCACGAATAGATCCTTCCCTTCATCATAGAATGGGGGTATCACACTATCATATAAACCTAGTTTGTTTATAACTCATAATGTATTGCGCCAAATGTCTCTATTGTACGCATACATATTGTAGTTGATATGCCAGTGATAACAAGAGACTTCTCTACGATCTGTAGTCAGCAAAAAAAATACACATTCAAAAATCACCCCACATGATGACTTCTTCAAGCCAATTAATTCGCAATCGAAAACACCATACATCCTTGACTCTGAATTCAATTCTCTTACTAGTAGGAACTACAATGAATATCGCTTCTTATATTTGAATTCAATTACTAATCGAGTTATCATATATGGAGTACCGTTAGTAGAAACATCTCTGATTGGCCCTAAAAAGTGGATGTTGCCTCAGAAACCCGTCTGGTAACTCATGTATCATGCCTAGTAATATTCCACTGTCCATGGTAAGTCAATGTACCGGTGAGACTGCACTGCATATTCATGACTCAGGCGAGAGGTAAGACATATTACGCAATCACTGGTGAAACCTTTATGTCACTGTCCTTGGTAAGTCAATGTACCGGTTAGACTACACTGTATATATTCATGCCTCAGGCATAGGGTTCGGATCAATAGGTGCATGGTAGAGGTAAGACATATTACGCAAGCACTTCTCGGCTGTGTATTAACATACTACTTTCATTGCAGTTTATTTGATATTCTATTTATAAGAAATAGCTATCAGGAACAAAGATAAACAAGAAGAATGTTTACTTTATCCTTCGCCGGTTTTGACCTCTTCAGAAGAGTAAGTATATTTGGTAAATCACTATGAGTACTTCAATGTACGGTATTTTAGGTGTCGCTTGGAATTGTTATGCTGAATGGATTTTTGTCTGACTCTACCTGACTTTGTAACTTGGTTCTAGAAGTCCCCCTTCCTTGGCGATTCCCCCCCCTCGGAAAATACCCCTGCAGAAAATACCCCACCTCCCGGTAAATACCCCCCCTGGAAAATATGAGTTTATTTTTTTAATTTCCGTAGGGGGAAGGAATTTTTGTACTTGCGTATTATGCGCAACTCACTCTAGTTTATGTTGTGTAAAATTCGAGAATGCTCTGTTTTTGTTGTTGTTGTTGTTGTTAGTTTCTTCGTTACTTTAGAAGTAAATTTGGGCTATAGACTTGTACATTAGGGGGGAGGGGGGAAAAGTATAGCGGGTCTGTATGCAAAGTGTGTTTGGTACAATTATTGTGCATATCAGATAGATAGATAAATACGTGTATTTTCCGCGAGGGTATTTTCCAAGGAGGGGGTATTTTCTGGGGGGTTAACCCCTCCCCCCACCATTCACTATATTCATTTATTTTACTTTAATGTGTTCATGGCCATATATTTGGCTTTAAAATGCAGTTATTTAACTATTTATCTAATAGGCAGAATAACTGTACCAAACACATTTTGCATACAGAACCGCTGTGCTTTATCCCCCCCCTAATATACAAATCTATAGCCCAAATTTATTTTTAATGTAACAAAGAAAATAACAAAAAAAAGTGTTTTCTCGAATTTTAGACAGAGTAAACTTGAGTGAGTGGCGCATAATACACAAGAACCAAAATTCCTTCTCCCTATGGAAATTAAACAAATAAACTCAAATAAAATTCTCAAATTTGGAAAGCCTTATTTTCGACGGGAAGGGGGGGGATAAACGCTGGACACCTTGTAACTTATCCCCAAGTGAAGCATAAGTCATTCACGAAATTGCTTACTCCAAACTTGCCAGTAAGGTTAATAAGTGCGCAACTGAATTAGCAGCTATGAGCAAAATGCTTGGGTTGTATGCCTTCTCCTTGTAGTGCTGAATCACTCCCATACAATGCTGCCACTTTATCCGCTACTAAGCTGATTTTGTTGCAATATTAGACAATCCATCTTTGGATACTTTTTCCAGTAGCAACATTTAATAGTCTAAAAAGCCACTACCGAATTTATATTGTTAAGGAAGACGTTTTCAGCAAAACTTGAGGAGTCTTTACCTGCGATCAGGTCTCTGCAGAGTTGATTGCTGGTTCTGCTGCAAATAGTACCCTGAATCTAATGACTAAAGGGATTGATTGCAAGCCCCTTGAGATTGTGTACGGGATATCTAAGGCTGTAATGGCAGACAAATTAACCAATCTTGTGCCAGGTTCTGCTTGTAAAATTCAAATTGGTGAATCCTGATCCTTTAGGCTTGAGTAGGCTGGGCTGAATGGTTCTTTGAGTTTAAGGTAGGGCTTGGTTATGGAATCGATCGTATTGTGTCATATAGGCTAATCCCACGTAGGCCTAGGTGTTTCTGCTGTCATTCAGTGTCCGACACTGTAAATCTTCTTATGTCAAACTATAATGCAACTTTAACGATAGGCTTCCTCTGCATCAGGTTGACAGCTCTTTGTTTGCAGGCCCTCACTTCTGCAGTAAAATATCGCCCTATATTGTAGCTCCTAAGTGCACTTACTGTGTTTGTGACCATGTATTGTTTAGTTTTTATGGCAAAGTCATTAGGGCTGCTATTACCCAAAGGGACAATAATCAGTAACACTGAATTTTAGCCTTACTTGCTTGAATATAAAAGACACTAAAGATACAGACCATCTATTAAATGGGCTGCTAGATCACGAGGTTTCGTTTTTATCAGAGTACTTGCTAATTAAAGACAGTGTCATTTTATGAAATATGTCACCTCGTTATTTTCTTATTTCTCATGAACCTCGCAAAGGTTGCCGGAGTTTCATAGAGAAGCCTTCTATTTTCTTATGAAGTCCCTTATCTACCCATCTCTGATCTTTTCAGTTCCTAGTATTCTTGCTGTGGAGCTTGACACACCTTTTTTTCATCAATATTTTCCTTGGAATTGGCAGTAGTCTCAAGTCATTTAATTTGTTTTTCAAAGCTTGCTGCACTCTGAAATAAAAACTGTGGAATGAGCTAGGCTTGTCCCTGGAGTGGATAATAGGTGGTGACTTGAATACCAACAATGCTGGTTCTACTAATCGTTGTGAGCTGCTGCTTGATTGCTTAACAGATGGCTACCATGTTAAAAAAAACAATTCTTTCTCTTTTATGTATGTAAATAACCTTGGTAGCTTGACCTCGAACCTTAATAACGCGATAATGTCAAGCCTCTCAATTATCCAAATGACAGCTACTGCTGATGATGAAAAAATTACTGGTGACCATCAATTGCTGCTGCTGATGGTGAAAAAATTGATGGTGACCATTTGTTGCTGTATGCCGACGATAATATCGTTTCCATGTTGATTGAATGTTGATTGTTCAAATCTTTTCATGTACACACGGTTGTTATTTAAAATGTGTTTATATCAGTCATTGGTTCTTGATAACTTTATAGTGAGTAATGTTATGTCAGTTTAAAGGATCCTTATTCTTCTTCAAGCTATTATCCCATTAACCGTTTCGTGTTTTCTCAATAAAGTTTTGAATATGTTTCATTCCCTGATACTGTAAGAATGAGAAAAAAACTATGAAATACATCATATTTAATTGGAAGTATATACCCCTTTTTTCTGCTCTTCTGTTTTGCAATTGTTTTGCCACCACTTCCATTGTGCCATACTATAAGTTGAAGTACCTTTCCCTGTACTGAATATCAATAAACCACATAGTCCCCTTATTACTACTACTAACAACTTACGGCAGCCCCAAGCCACCTGGGGCCAACACAGCTAAGCACGCTCCTCCTCCATCCCAATCTATTCAAAGCCTCCCTCTGTTCACCATCCCAGGAAGTTCCCATTTCCTTTAAATCTTTCTTTATGACATCCTCCATTGGGTAATCACCGCTCCTTCCTCAGAAGGGTTTTTTGATGACAGTGCAGATTGCACTATGATTGAAGTTGAAAAAATTTCGGAACCTTAATCGAAATTGACTTTCAAAGAGTTCGACGTGAATATAAAAGAAGGAAGTTATCAAATACCCCTAAAAAGATTTTTCGGAATCTTACTGATGTTCTTGTTAAACCATTGCCCAAACCCCATTGTTTCATCCACCCTCTCATGGAAAGCGTTGTCCTTCAACACAGTGATATTGTTAACATCAGAATAATCATTTTCAAGTTACTAAAATGTGGCTTCACAGTTAGTATTTTGAAATAATGACGTACTAAATGTTGTGTTTCAAAAATAAGCAGATATTAATAGAGTTATTCAAATCTACTGAAAGCAACCCAGTTAAATCTGAAAAGTAGAAACCACCATTTAAGCATTACAAAACTGTAGTTTTCAGTATGCACCTAGAAATACCCCTTGAGGAGCTTAAGGAGCAACTTGAGGAGCTTAAGTTTTTTATAGTTGTCGATGTGTAAAATTTAGCTGTAAAAAATTAATTGCGTCACCTCAATAAACAGTAAGCTCAATCAACAGTAAACTGTTCATTGAGTTTTTTACTCCAGCAACTTGAGGAGCTTAAGTTTTTTATAGAAGTCGATGTGGGTTAAAATTTAGCTTTAAAAAATTAATTGCGTCACCTCAATAAACAGTAAGCTCAATCAACAGTAAACTGTTCAGTGAGTATTTTACTCCAGCAACTTGAGGAGCTTAAGTTTTTTATAGAAGTCGATGTGGGTTAAAATTTAGCTTTAAAAAATTAATTGCGTCACCTCAATAAACAGTAAACAGCAAATTGAATAAACAGTAAACTGTTTATTGAGTTTTTAATCTGGGTAAAGCCTCCGTTCGCTTCATGGCATCAAATATGCTCCAGAAAAGAGATTTGAAGTCTTTTGTTCTAACGAACCAGATTCTTGAATCAGCCAAATATCAGCGAAACAAAAGGAGCTTATATAACTGGATTGTTAAATTGCAAACTGGAACAACAAAATTTATAGGTCTGCTAATCAAGACCCTTGATTTTGGACCTTCAGTTTATTTTAGAGCCAAGTCCTTGGATTCACAATCTAGTTAATGAACTGGTAATCCCAATTGTTGGTGTAATAGATTTTTGGGATATAGATTGTCAATAAAAAGATAGATTTTCGTTCCAAATTTTGAATTCGCAATCTAGTTTGTCATTGTAAAAATAACTTTAGCTTTTTTCCTCCCTTCTAGTTATATTTTTCATTAGCTCCTGGGCTCATTAGCCTAGGGTTTAGTATTCGCTTCAGTTCGATGACAAGCTATGGATTTAAGGGTCGTAAGTTGTGAGCCTTGCGATAATGGATAAATTTTGATGCTTGTTTTTAGAATAAACAAAAATAATTTTCTTACTGTCACTTAACTGTATTTTTCTTAGACATAATTTGATTGAAATTCTGATCAGGCTTGTAAATTTTAATTTGCGGTATTTCCAGGTAAAGGATCTATTGCAAAGTAAATACGACAGAAAGTTTAGGATATGCAATGAACTTAATTTGATGTATTTCCAGGTAAAGGATCTATCGCAAAGTAAATACGACAGAATGTTTAGGATATGTAATGAATTTAATTTGCTGCATTTCTAGGTAAAGGACCTATCGCAAAGTAAAAGCGACAGAACGTTTAGGATATGCAATGAATTTAATTTGCTATATTTCCAGGTAAAGGATCTATCACAAAGTAAATACGACAGAACGTTTAGAATATGCAATGAAGGGCACAGTCTGGGAAATTCTCTAAGCTCCGTGATTAGAACACAGTGAGTGTCTTTCTCTTTTCTCTGTCCTCTTTTTTCTTTCTTCTCTTTTTTCGCTTTTTCTTTCTTCTCTTTTTTTCTTTTTTTTTCAGTTTAAAAAATCAAGTTTTTTTAATCTTGCTTCACCAAAGCAAGATTTACCAATATAGAGGGACATCTTTCAACTTTTGTTAGAGTTATGGTATTTTTATCAAATCAGGATCGTCAATTTAATAATGACCTGATTCTTACCGAATTAAATTGTAAAATTTTTGGTCAGATTGTCCAAATTTTTACATCAATCTAAGACAGTAAAAAACTTGATAAACTAGTATATTAATGGAGTTTTTTTAAATGACGAATAAAAATACTGAACAATTTTTTCCTACTTTTTTATCTTCATACAATAAAATTCAGTACTTTAATTCATCAAAAACGACTATATAGTAAAAAAGAAAAAAGAACGAAATGCACAAATAGCTTCTTC